>NC_058405.1:144128686-144216508 GCF_002201575.2 Neomonachus schauinslandi
TCTTTCTTTCTTTCTTTCTTTCTTTCTTTCTTTCTTTCTTTCTTTCTTTCTTTCTAAGATTTTATTTATTTGAGAGAGAGTGAGAGAGAGCAAAAGTGCATGAGCAGGGGTGGGGCAGAGAGAGGAGGAGAAGCAGACTCCCCACTGAACAGGGAGCCCGGGCTTGATCCTAGGACCCTGAATTCATGACTTGCACCAAAGGCAGACGTTTAACCGACGGAGCCACCCACATGCCCTGGACAAATGTTTTTCAATAGGCTTTTACAACTGCACTTGACATTTACCTTTCAATGTTGAGATTTTCGGGAATCAATAAATAGCATCTATCTCCCGTACTGAATTCAGAACCAGATGAGAGTCAGCCAACCGGCCATCAATATGCCAACTTTATTGCTAACAAAGCTAACTTCTAGGGTTGGGGGAATACATGGTTTTAAGTATGTAGCTAACAGCCTTGTTGTCTAACAGCCTTGTTGTTAGTTTAGGTCTTATTACAGACCACCTAAAGTAAAAGTTTGGGTCTAGGATTACTGCATCACAGCAGTCCAGCAGATAGGATGGGAAGTAAAGACCGCACATCTCTAAATGCTTAAAGACTGAGAAATGTGGTTAGTCCACAGTTAAGAAATGTAGACAGACTAGGCTGTCAGAAGGAAGAGTGAGAAAAAGGTTGAGCAAGGCTTAGATATGTTATTCCATTGAAATATAAATGGTGAGATTCTTGCTATTCCCTAGGGTCAGAGGGGTATGGTTTGGGCATCTTATTTTAATAGGAATTTCATTATTCTTGTGGATGTGTGTCAACAGTTCTTTTATTTAAAACTTTGAAAGTTACTTATGATCACTTGTGAAAAGGAAACTTTTTATCCACTAATGCTGTAATAAGAGTATGTGAAGAGTACAAGATAAATGTGTCAAGAAGATTTAACCCCTGTCTGTTGATTGTCATCTGGGTGACTGACACCATGCATATTGCTTTCACATTTAATTTAACTATCATAGTTTAGAGACGTAGGTATGATTTAACAACTATTTCAAATAAGAGCTAACCATTTTTTTCCCCAAAGGTCACACAAAAAATACTAAAACCAGGATTTGAACAGATAATATTGGGCATATTTTCTCATATTCACTCTTCTCTTTTCCTTTCCTGTTTATAAAAGGTCTAACAGCTAATATCCTGCTGTCTCCAAGGACTGAAATAATTGTTCCTGTTTGTACTTTTGTGCAGATTTTAACTATTGATGAGCAAAAGGCCAAGTTTAACTTAGTATCCAGATTCACTCCTAAAATTATTTCAGAAATACTGCCAAGACAACTCTTTGTCCTTTCAACTGCTATAATTTAATGCTCTAAAATGTGTAAAGCAAGGTCACCCATCTACTTGACTTAGGTATGACTTTCAGGGTAAATAACAATTCTGTATTTTTAAATAGTGAGTGCAGATTTAGAGGCTTCTAGAAATTCCTTGCAAAATTCTTTAGACTGAATCTTAACATGTTGTATACATATATTTTGGGTTCTTTTCTGGAATGTATTTAAAATGACGTTCTCATAGAGCACTTTATAATTCAAATGAAAAGATGCTGTAGATACTTTACAAATTCAGTCCAGTGCAACCCCCTAAAACATTTAGCTGTCTTTAAAGAAAATCAGTCTTTCTGTTAGGCTTTGGCAGTTGAGTTATAGTCTGCTGAGATGGCAGTATTAACATCCTGCATCCTGCTCAGCAGCAGACATTAAGCTTTGGCTGTGACCATGCAATCCCATTTTAAACTCTTGCCTCTATATGTGTCAGTTATGACTTGGCAGCTGGCTGGAACAAACACTTAAATCTTTAGATCTGTGGATTTAATTAAAGTACTCTATAATGAAATGAAACCCTGGATTCCATGGTTTGTAAATATTCATTTAAAGATAAATAATTGCAGACATCTAAAATATTGGGAAGTAAGTTTCCTTTGCTGTTCTGAATTTGTAATTAGTGTGTTTTTATATTGTAAAAACCTAACAGAAGTTTTTATGATATTTAATACTCAAAGTATCGTAATTTGGTAGAGAACAAGTGTGCAGCTCAGGAGAACTAATTCATGGTTCTCTCTCCCACCTGGACACAGAGTTATAGCTCAGCCCTTTGCTGCTTGCTGGCTGGTCAGCTGTGACCTCTCACACCCTTCCAGTCTCTTAGAAATAACTCTCATGAGATGGAATAAAAATTTGCTGTTTCTCAGTTTAAGGAACCAGGTGCTCTGTGACCTCATGCCTTCAGAAACTTGCTTTTCTAAAGGTGCTATAGACTTAGTAGGAATTCACAAAAGGTCCTGCTGGGATATTCTAGAAAAATGTGTTGGAAAAGTTTCTGTGGTATCAGCTTTTGGGGAAAGTGGCTCTTCTTGCTTAATTTTGGAACTATGGAATGTCAAATAGGGACAGATACAATAGCTGTTCTATCTTTGAGGAAGCAAGAAAAAGAAGAAAATCAACCTGCCACATGATGACAAAACTGCTTTCAGGATCCAGCCCTCCAATTCCTAGTCCAGTTAGTTCCTCACCAACTAATAGCTTAGTGCGTTCAGAAAGAACAACTATTATTTTAAAAACGACTTTGTTACCATTTTAGCTGGTTGAGGTCAGTATTTCCATGTCCTTGTGACTCATCATGATTTTAGTGTTTTTTACAAAATTTATTGGATACCAAAGAAGGTAATTTTCCAGTGTTCACATTTCAACATATAAAGGACTGGGAAGTGCAGAAGAAAGGACTGGGCTTTAGTAGTAGTACCTAGGTAATAGCAAAGTAGTTAAGAATATGGACTGTAGAGCCAGATTTCCAAGGGTTGAAACCTTAGTTTGCCACTTTTCCAGTTTGGGACCTGGGGCCCATCACCTAACTTTATGGTGCTCTGTTTCCTCTGTGTGAAATAGGAAAAGTAATAGTAGCTACCTCATAGGATTGTTTAAAGATTAAATTAATATATGTTAAGTGTTTAGAATAGTACCTGACACAAGGTAAATTCATATAAGGATTAGCTATTACTATTATTAACTGGACAAACCTAGATATATCACTTAATATCACTGATACTCAGTTATTTGACTTGTAAACCATTGGTGTTATCTTTTAAAGTTTTTATTAACATTTAAATTGTATATAATATAAATAATTATATATAATACACACAACCTGGCAAAATGGCTGACAAAAATCAAGTAAATGGATAATCGGATAGATGGATAATCAGTAAATGTTAATTCACTCTCAGTAAAGGGATATATACATATATAAACTATATATATAAATTACTTTTTACTTTATACATATATATAAAAATTACTTTTTACTTTTGAATAGGTAATGAATTTATATAGGTCAAGAATCATAGTTCCAAAGCTACATAGTAGGAAGTCTAGTACCTTAACCTCTTCCTCGTATATACAGTTTCTATCACCCGCTATCATGGTTAATGATTTTTATTGGTTGCATAGATGTCCTTCTGAAGTTATTTTATGCAAATATAAATACATATAGTTTCATTTTCTTCCTTTTACTCACACATATAGCATATTGCATGAACTGTTCTGTACTTTTTTCACTTAATGTGTTCATAGAAATGTTAAACTCTTTCTATATTTCTCATGACATTACAGAACTTTTAAGCTTTGGCTTAAATGACTGTTGTATTCAGAAAGACATTCCATAGTTTTTGGAGGAACATTCCTATTCATTTTGCAAAATAAAACAGAATTATTGAATGTGTACTATATTATGGGCACTATATAAAATTTTGGTACACACACTCTAATTTCTTACAATAATACTGGCATCATTATTATTTCATAAGTAGGAGAATTGCAGTGTTTAATGTTTTAAATTAGAAATACAAAGACTCTTCCCCAAAGCCCCATATGTGCTATTGATGGAGCCAGACTTTGAACCCACTAGTCCAAATCCAGGGTCTGAGGGTAACATCTATGCTACAGTGCCCCTCTCCTGACCTTTATGAGGGCTCATTATGCTAAGGCAACTGCTGACCAGAAGCACGCAGAACTCAAGAGGAAAGAAAAAGAGAAAGATCTCCAGCATTGCTTGATTCCTTAAACATTGACATTCAAGGGGACACTACTGTTTTTCATTGCTTTCATGCTAAAATCCCTTGGAACTCAGTAGAACTCCTATTACCTTTCATTACCTGAAACTCCCCTGAAGAATGGTCTAGTGGCATGTTGATAACCGTGTTGATACAACCAAATTTACTTCTAGATTTTAGGCCTGCCCATAGTGGTCAGAGGTACAGGATGTTGTTTTTATTATAGAGCCGCAAGGATCCAGGAACAGACACACAGTGTTACAGAAAATGGCTATGAGTCATAAAGACAGATTTTAATTACATTTGCCCTAACTAACAAGGTTCGATTGTCCATCGCTCCTCTGCCTACAGTACAGTTTAAATACCCCCCTCCCCATTCTGTCTCCTGTCCCTCTAGATAAGTGTGTATATGCACATAGTGGAAAACATTAGACTGAAGTATAGGAAGCTGGAGTTTTCAGGATTGGCCCACCTCCAATGAACTGACACTTACTTTTCTTGCACATAAAAATGAATGCCATGGCACAGATGGTAAAAGTCCCCCAATTCTGTCATATTAAATCAGTGATAGATGATATAGTACAAGAAGAAGCGAGACTAAAAACATAACATTAGTAAGTATGGGTTAATTGGAAGTTTGTTGGAAAAATATCTACTATTTTTTTTTAAGTGTGTCTTGTATAATTGCTGAAACCAAAAACAGGTAATTCTGTTCTGGAATTTTAATTGTTTTTGTTTGTGTTTTGATTTTTCATGAAATTCAGCAATTCTTTAATTATCTATTCTTATATATTGTTACATATAAACATATGAGAAAGTAAAATTTAGCTTGGACTCAGAAAGTAAAATTCTACCCAACTACTCATCAGGCTGGGATAACAGACATAGATAAAGTTAACAGATTTAGCAGGATTCAGTATTTCTCCCAAAGACACACTGCAGCTAGAAAGTGTCATAATGACTCCCTTCATTTTTTTTAACTGCTTTTTCACTCATTGAGAAATTTTGTTCTCTAAAATCATAGACAGTCAGGTTTCCTGTTTGAAATCACATCAAGAATTAAATATACCATTCTTGTCTGGAGTACCTAAGTCACTTTGACATAGAAGAAGCTTGATATCCAGTCTGGTCATAGAACCTCAGATATGGGGTTTCTGAACACAACATTTTACATTTATTGTAGTTTCGTTGTTTTCAGGAAAACAGGACTTTGCAGGCCATACATGTTTACACATACCTTTTATGACTATTAAAATTCTGCTTCATTTAAATTTCTCTAAAACTCTACCTTTCCCCTCAGTCTATGTTTTCCTTCATTGATTGAAATACCTCAGATTTCTCTTGGTGTGTGGTCTTCTCATTGCAATTGGTCAATAGGCCAAGTGTGTCCCTGGTGGTTATGGACTGATTGGGCTGGGACAGATGGTTAAAGATACTTGAAAAAGCCCCATCTTGTATATGAGGGAAAGGAGTGAATACGACTGGTAGGCATAAGGGGTTCAACTTGTGTGAAAAATGTACACACAATTAATTCACAAAATATGTGGCATGTTACCCTTTACTTTTTTAGGGGTAGACAGCAAACTGGGCTCTAAGCATTTAAGCAGCAAAGAGAGAACAGTCATTTTCAAAGCTGTAGTTACATTTCAAAGCTGTAGTTACTAAATTAAAAACAAGGTAGTTGTCTGGGAAAAGTCAAAACTCTTCCTACCACTGGGGCTTGTAAGAAATGTGTCCTCATAAAGGAAGACTGTGATGAAGGAAGCGATAGTCCCAGCTGTATCTGTAACTTCACTGAACAGTAAATAATGTAGCCAAATACTCATTTCGGTCCCTGTAGTCACAACTGTAAAGACAAACAATTCAGTTTTATAAATTATTTCAAATATATAGATTCAATTTAAAGTTCTCTATTTACTGAGATATACTTTTTTTTTTTTTTAATGAAATGTCATCAGAACGCACAAAGGACAGAGACCTTTTATTTCAATTTAGGGGGCTTGAATCAATTTAATTATTTTAGTTCCCATTTTTTGCTTATCTTTACTAGGGCTTGGACTTCATACGGCTTTAATAGAATTAGTTTCTCTGTGTGCTATATATATATTTTTTTTCCATAAAGAATCTATTGGTTATTTATTTTTTTAATTTTTTTTTATTCTTATGTTAATCCCCATACATTACATCATTAGTTTTAGATGTAGTGTTCCATGATTCATTGTTTGTGCATAACACCCAGTGCTCCATGCAGAATGTGCCCTCCTCAATACCCATCACCAGGCTAACCCATCCTCCCACCCCCCTCCCCTCTAGAACCCTCAGTTTGTTTTTCAGAGTCCATCGTCTCTCATGGTTCGTCTACCCCTCCGATTTCCACCCCTTCATTCTTCCCCTCCTGCTACCTTCTTCTTCTTTTTTTTTTTTTCTTAACATATATTACATTATTTGTTTCAGAGGTACAGATCTGAGATTCAACAGTCTTGCACAATTCACCCCTCTTACCAGAGCACATCCCCCCCCCTGTGTCTTTTACCCAGTCCCCCCCTCCCTCCCCCCCCACCCGCCACTCCAGCAACCCTCAGTTTGTTTCCTGCGATTAAGAATTCCTCATATCAGTGAGGTCATATGATACATGTCTTTCTCTGTTTGACTTATTTCGCTCAACATAATACCCTCCAGTTCCATCCACGTCGTTGCAAATGGCAAGATCTCATTCCTTTTGATGGCTGCATAATATTCCATTGTATATATATACCACCTCTTCTTTATCCATTCATCTGTCGATGGACATCTTGGCTCTTTCCAGAGTTTGGCTATTGTGGACATTGCTGCTATAAACATCGGGGTGCACATACCCCTTCGGATCCCTACTTTTGTATCTTTGGGGTAAATACCCAGTAGTGCAATTGCTGGATCATATGGTAGCTCTATTTTCAACTTTTTGAGGAACCTCCATACTGTTTTCCAGCATGGCTGCACCAGCTTGCATTCCCACCAACAGTGTAAGAGGATTCCCCTTTCTCCGCATCCTTGCCAAAATCTGTCATTTCCTGACTTGTTAATTTTAGCCATTCTGACTGGTGTGAGGTGGTATCTCATTGAGGTTTTGATTTGGATTTCCCTGATGCCGAGTGATGTTGAGCACTTTTTCATGTGTCTGTTGGCCATTTGGATGTCTTCTTTGGAAAAATGTCTGTTCATGTCTTCTGCCCATTTCTTGGTTGGATTCTTTGTTCTTTGGGTATTGAGTTTGATGAGTTCTTTATAGATTTTGGATACTAGCCCTTTATCTGATATGTCATTTGCAAATATTGCTATTATGGAGTACTACATCTAAGTTAATTTAGGATTATGATATGAACAGTATACCCATACCATATTCACCTGAGACCAAGGGATATCCAGAAGTAGTGATGTTTTCATAATAAATAGGAATTGATCTCCAGTTACTTGAAACACCCAGCTTCCCCAGAACCCTTCTTTACACCTGGAATAGTAAATAGATTTTATGAATTGAATTCAGAAACTGTGACTTGAGAGAGCAGAGCACTATTCTTAGGGCCACTAAATTTCAAATCATCCTCAATCTCAGCTGCTAAAGATCTTCTGCCCAAGTTTCAGAGGGAACAGTTTATCCGGATTATACTTTTTCACACAAATTAAAAATGTTTAGGAGCTCTAGGAAAAGGTCCTTCCTAAATTGTCTTTACCTCACATAGTGATAAGTGCTTATATTACTTGGTATTGATTAAATGTTTGTTTAAATAGCTAAAGAGAAAAAGGGAGAGAGATTGATTGTGTCTGGTGGTGCTAAAGCCTCTAATTTTTTTACCATGAAAAAAATGCAATAATTTTTAGTAAAACTGTCTCTAGAGTTTCTCTCTGGGGGACATGTCTCATGATACATGTCTTTCTCTGTTTGACTTATTTCGCTCAACATAATACCCTCCAGTTCCATCCACGTCGTTGCAAATGGCAAGATCTCATTCCTTTTGATGGCTGCATAATATTCCATTGTATATATATACCACCTCTTCTTTATCCATTCATCTGTCGATGGACATCTTGGCTCTGGGGATGTTTATTTACCTCTTACTTATATAAGCTCTGAGGAATCTGTAAAGACTCATTACATTATAAAGATATAAAAGTACTCTTTCCTAATGTGTTTGCAGTGTTTTTAAAAGCAATGTTGATAGTAAAACAGTGTAAAAGTTCCACTGACATTTTATAGAGGATAAACCTTGGCATAGAGTTATTAATTATAATAAACATTTTTTACATGAAATTTTCTGTTTTTTTATAGTATTTTTTTTCATTTTATTAGTTTTCAAGGAAGTGTTCAAAGCATCTTGGACATATTAATATTCAGAACATAAATTTGGATAATTACCCTTAAAATGCTCAAATTTTAAATTCATAATTAAGAAATACTTAAACTGACAGTTTTCTAATATATGCTTATCTCTAAATATGCTATTTCAGATATAATAAAATAATACTTTGGTCTCAGCCCATGGGGAAAAATGAGCAAATTAAAGATTTGGGTTATATTTAGATGACAAAACTGCTTTAGTGAAATACAGTGCTCTTCGAAAAAAATCTATAGACTTTCACAGCTTAGGAAAGCAAATCTTACTATAAGTAGCTGTCTTGTAAATGGCTCTTTCAATTCATTTTAAATGACAAAATGTACTATTCTTGGGCTTATCTTTAAATTTTTTTTTTATTATAATCACAGTAAAATATCTCTTAACCTAGTGGACTTCCTGGATTATATGAGTTTCCTTATTTTCTTTGTTTATAGGGCAAAAATTAACAGATTTCATTAACAGATTATTGACCATTCATACTGCATGAACACTGTGATATGCCACCCAGATGCCCTCTCCAAAGCCACCTTCCTCATTCAGCTTTCATCCAATAATGAGTTGATGTAGAGGTGTAAATGTTAAGTCCCCTCCCCCCAACTCAGGACAATTCTGAAGGGTTATCCCATTCCACAATTCCCTGAGGGGTTGGCTGAGGCCTTTCCTGAGACTAGCACAGTACAGCACAGACTTTCCATCTACCCAGTCCTACTTCCCTCCTTCTCTTTTTCTTCCATAGGAGTTGATCCCAGAAGAGTCTCTAATAACTTCTCTTCTTGCTAACTTCCATATGATTGGGTTTCCCAGGGTTTATAATCTTCTACCCACACTGAAATCTTATGGCCCCCAGTCTACTCTCAAGTATGCCCATACATTTCTTACTAGCAGTTAACCATGTGTAATTACCAAGTGTCAGGTGTGTTTTCCCTAATCAGCTTATTGTAATTATTTTTGTATTTATATAATTTGATTGAAGTACAAATGTGAAAAATCCTCTTTTCTGAATATTGTTTTCCATTGAAAAAGTTTGTAATGGAATCAAGTAATGAAATAACTATAAAAGATTTTTTTAATTGGAAAAAATTTATAAAATGTTTACCAACATGATTACTTCACTTAAATATATTTTTAAGTTCTCTCTCCGCTTATAATAAAGACAAAACTAAAAGTTATAGCCACTATATTCTGGATGTATTTTAAATAAGAAAAATGATGAAAAACTCTTGTCAAAAGACCCATACTCAAAGAGAAGATCTTGATTCTACATGGAAAGATTGTTAAAATGCATATGCATTTGGGGTGCCTGGGTGGCTCAGTCGGTTAAGCGACTACCTTCGGCTCAGGTCATGATCCTGGAGTTCCTGGATCGAGTCCCGCATCGGGCTCTCTGCTCGGCGGGGAGTCTGCTTCTCCCTCTGACCCTCCCCCTCTCATGCTCTCTCTATCTCATTCTCTCTCTCAAATAAATAAATAAAATCTTAAAAAAATGCATATGCATTTGTAATTTTATATTAAAATAAAATTTTTAAATTAATATGGATCATTTTTACCTTTTTTTTTTACTTAGCTAATAAACTCTGTCTCAAGTGCATCAGATAACAAAATATAACTGTACTGCATAATAAAAACAAGTGAAATGTTATGCAGCCATTGGTCTTATTCCATTTAAAAAAATAAGGTTGAACATATGAGTAGAATTTATCATAAGAGGTTTTAAAACTATTCAAAGCAAGATGATCCTATAAAGAAAGAACACAAAGAAAATTCAGATCTAGCTTATACATCTCACACTGTCCGATGTGTACAAAGAACATGGGGAATTTGGTGAAATGCAGATTTGGATTTAGCATGTCTGTGCAAGGGCTGGAAGTTCAGCATCTCTAACTAGTCTGCTGGTAATGTGGATGTTGCTGCTCCTAGAACCAGCAAGCTTTAGACACTAGCTCAGTCATCTCAGTATTGCTATTTTTTTTTCTTGGTTCTGGTTTAAATCTGTACCTTACATTTAATAATGGGTAAATTATAATGGCTATTATTTGTTCCTTATTTGTTATGCACCATTTTTTTAAATTGTAGTTCTACTCTGATTTTCCTATCCTGTGTTTCCATGTAAAAATCTACTAATGAATTTATGATATTTGTATTAGGTTTACTATTAAGTGTGCGTGGTGTGGTTAGAGGATAATTCTAAACCGATTTCTGATAACATATGATGGGATAAGTGTTCCTCCGTCCCTACAGATTCTGTCACTGGCGATAAGTCCTATTGCAGAAATGAAGAGCTAATAGTGCTGAGAAGTGGAATAGAGGTATTTGATGGAATTGAATGAGTAGAAGTGCTGGAAAACAAGATCTGGTTGCAATGGGAAAACATGTTTCAGCCTAGTGCAGATAATCACAGATAAAACGGTCTTTTTCAGAGAAGATAGCTTTGGATGTATGTGTCTGACAGAAAATGATTATAGAGCTAATATTGCATCTTGGTTGGAAAGGAGTCCTGTCTTGTTTCTGACATTTTTTTCCCCACATGTTGCAAAGCTGGCAATACAGGCATGATGGAAAGGCTGTCCTGTTTTGGGGAATATTTAGCATTTTTTAAATTTATGGACATATATATTGGCTTATAGCATAGTATGTTATGAAAAGTTTGCACATGCTCATTCAACAAACTTTTTCTTGTAGCCAAAGAGTGATTTCAGGATTTTTGTTCAAAAATTAGTTTTTTGGGGGCTTCTGGGTGGCTCAGTCGGTTAAACATCTGCCTTCGGCTCAGGTCATGATCTCAGGGTCCTGGGATTGAGCCCTGCATTGGGCTCCCTGCTCAGTGTGGAGTCTGCTTCTCCCTCTCCCTCTGCCTGCCACTCCCCTTGCTTGTACTCTCTCTCTCTCTGTCAAATAAATAAATAAAATCTTAAAAAAATTAGTTTTTAAAAGTTGACCAGAATAGTCTAAATGAAGCATTTCCCCTATTAATAGTATTTGTTAATAATGATAAGTTTGGTGTTTTGTTTTGTTTTTGGTTTGTGAAAAACAAAGTGTAATTACTTTTATATTTTTCTTAACCTTGTCCCACATTTTTAACTTTTTAAAAAACTCAAGAAAAATTTATAGCTCTAATTAAACAGCAACAGTATTATAAAGTTATCAGGGGAAATAATTGGAAAGTATTTAAAATATATTTTAAAATAAAAAATAGAATTTTCATGAAATAAATGACAGAAAAGATATACAGCCATTATTATCAAAATGATTTATTTTCTTCAGTATTTCAAAAATATTTTTTCATAATAGATGAGACACGAAAGGTACATGATTAATTAATGGTTGTCTTAGAGAATTATTCATTGGTCTCCTGTTCACCAGATATTACTAGTACTGCTTGGAAGGGAGTCAACACTTCTTGTTGAATATATTATGCAGAGGTATTCTAGAATGTTAAGAGGGTACCTTGTCTTCATTTATGATACAGCATCATAGATGTTTTTGATTTAAATAATACGCCAAAGTTGACAATATCAAACAGCAACTTTTCAGGTTGAAAAATAATTTATAAAAAGCAGGAAACCAAAAAAAAAAAAAAAACCCCAACTTTTACCATGTCAGAAGTTATATGGCTTCAATATAATGTTGATTCAGAAAATAGTTTTGAGAACATAAAGTTGCCCAAAAGACAAAATTAAAGTCTAACAAATTGACTGCATAGACATTAAAGATATCTTTATGGAAAAAAAAATTTTTTTTTCTTTTTAAGGTAGGCTCCACACCCAGTGTGGAGTGCAGTGCTGGACTTGAGCTCATGACCCTGAGATCAAGACCTGAGCTGAGATCAAGAGTGGGATGCTTAACCGCCTGAGCTACCCAGGTGCCCCAGGGAAAAAAGAAAACATTCTTAAAGTCAAAAAATAAAAACAGATATTTTTGAGCTGTAATTCTACTTTTAGTCTATAAAATGTATCTCTTTACAAAACTCAAATAATTGTTTTTTACCATAATCTTTAGTATTTTTTGCCACTTTTTTCACAGAAAAAAAGGAAAATAAAATATGGATGTGATACCACAGTTTATCATGGCATTTGTTGGCCAATATGTCTAATAGCTTCTAGCCTGATAATTAAGTTTGCATAAAGAAAACAGGAGAGGTATCCTGCATGGGTAGATTATACTTATGGCCTTTAAATCTAGGATCATGTACTTGGGTCAAAATACAAAATATTTGAAGTACTAATCTGTAGCATTTCTTGCTCCAGTAGCCACTAAAAGGCTTATTACTAAATGTATGTGTTTGATTCAAGGCAGTAAAACTGAACCTTGCCTTGATACCTATAAATAACTAAGAACATCATATTCATAATGTTGACTTTATAAAAAAAAGGAGCCAATTATTTTATCAGCAAAATGAGTTCAGGAATAGCAGAGAAATTGCAACTCAGGATAAGCAAACTGTGACAAACCATAGGCATATCCTGACAACATGGGAGAGGGGCTTGCTTTTATAGGGCAAAGAAGGTAACTGGGAGGGGCTCTTTTGCTGAGTTCTCATTGGCTGGGCTGTTGTTGGGCAAGGAGAAATTTGTCCTCCTGCTGGGGTATGTAAAGTAAACTTCTTTCTTTTGGGAATGCAAAGTATGCTTTTTTATGTGAGCGGTAGTTTATGAGAGCTCCCCCTTCAGGGCTTCCCGATGCCATTTTATATGAGGTTGCCTTTATTTTAGCAACAGTAATAAGGGGAAAAAAATAAGGAATTTCACATTCTGAGATAAACTAAAACTATGTAACATCCTGTCTAGCACTAGTCTCCAAATAAATGCAGATTTGAGCCCATTTCTGTAAGTTGCTAACTTCCTACCATAAACAATGTTATCTCTGACTTTTGCAACAGACATCTACAGATATGTGACTGTCCTTACAGATAAGATACAGATGTGATCATGTGAAAAAAATTGTTGCTTTCTCCCACTGTGAACTGAATGACAATATTTATGGTTTTATTTTTTTAGTATCTGTTGTACCTTTTCGTCAAGGAGTCAGTTCTTCTGAAATCTGGACTCTTTCAAATCATTTACAGTTATATATAATTTTTATTTTCTTAGCGATTTTATCAATGGGTTTTCCAGCCAAAGTTGGAGGTCCTACCAGAATGCTCAGATGGATTTAACCACTAGTGCTGAGTAGGCAAATATCATCCAAGATGTCTAGCTCATGTGCCACTCACACTGAGGTCAGCCTTTTCCAGCTACAGGAGGAGTAAATCTCATCATTCCAAGATGAAAGTTTCTCTCTTGATGATTGTATTATTGTTTCAGATTCTAATTCTCTTTCTGTTTCTGGAGTATGTCTCCTTCTTGATTCTCTTTTGTAGCTGGTTGCCAAATTATAACTTCTGCTGGTGATAAAACACTGGGAGCCTAGTTTTGATGATAGGATCTGTTTAACTGGTCTTTGTCAGTTAATAAATGACAGAAAGGGGAGCTTTTTATTGGTGTAGTCATTTACATTAGTCTCTTGTCTTTGTAATTCTGTCATCTCTCTTTGGTTATTTCTTTTCTTTTTTTTTTTAAGATTTTTATTTATTTATTCATGAGAGACAGAGAGAGAGAGGCAGAGGGAGAAGCAGGCTCCCAAGGAGCAGGGAGCCCGATGCAGGACTCGATCCCAGGACCCTGGGATCATGACCTGAGCCGAAAGCAGACGCTTAACCATCTGAGCCACCCAGGCGCCCTCTGTCATCTCTCTTTGGAATGCCCATGTCTTTGCCACTAGGTCACAAGACATTACAGGGCATAAGTTTAGTAGGACCAGTGGCCAGTGTCAGTTGTGAGGCTGAAAAGTTTCTTGTGTCACTTTTTCTTTTTAATATAGAGGTTATTTTGTCTTCCAACTTTTGATAGCATACTTTTTGGTACTTGACCTTTTGTGTATCCTTAAGAGCTTAAACCATTTAAAGAAAACAAACAAACAAAAACCCCTAAAAACAAAGCTTTGTACCCCCTAGAGTGGAGAGCAACCACTGGGTCAAGGGAATCATAACAAATGCCTCTTAGATACCCTTTGTATTTTCCTGACCTTGTCACACAGCTGAAACAAATAATAGGTGAGTTTTGCTGAAAAAGTTATGTGTGCTCTATTTACCCTTGGTTCAGTTTGTAAAACTGAGTCTGATAGTTTTCAGTATGTGAGTAGGTGTAAAAAAAAAAAAAAAAAAAAAAAAAGCTTTTTCTCATAAGATATTTTTATATTGGTGTTTATAATTATAGGTTTCTCTCTTTTTCCTATTTTTTTTATATTTGTGAAAGATCACTGCTGGTTTGTTCAAAGATTTTCGCCTAAGTGTAAGATACGTTTTTTCTCTTCTTTCTATTGAAAGAACTGGAGAAGTCCATAAAAGTAAATAAATGTGACAAATAAAAATCTGATCAAAAAAATTTCTTTGCTAAGAACAATAAAATGTGGTCAAATAAATATTTATTAATTAATATTAATTTATTAATTAACTTTAATTTTTAAGAAAGATTTTATTTGAGCGAGAGAGAGAAAAAGAGAGAGCATGAGCAGGGGGAGGGGCAGAGGGAGAAGCAGACTCCCCGCTAAGCAGGGAGCCTGATCTGGGGCTCAATCTCATGTCCCCCGGATCACAACCTGAGCCCAAGGCAGATGCTTAACTGACTAAGCGACCCAGGTGCCCCAATCAGCATTAATTTTTAATAAATAGATGCTCAATAAACATTAAAGTTAAGCCCATATCTTGATCCATAGCCTGTTTGAACAAAAATTAGAGACAAGAGTGGAACAATATCTAATCATATAAATATTTATACCAGGTGTCCTTGGGTACAGCCTCTATACCTGTACTATCTCCACGCTGGGCTCAACCCAGTGATAAATGGCTTATATCCTATGGAAAGCAGCAATCCCCAAATTCCCCTAATTCTTCGAGAGTTTAATAAGAAACTTCTATTTGTATGGATGAAATCTTTTATAAAGGGATTGATATCCCTTTGCCTAACTCTGGGAAAATTAATGAATTAGATAATAAAGCCTCTTGGAGTTCCTTTTTTGATTGACTATGGAGACTAAAAAGCACTCACATAAATCAAAGCTAACAAAAATAAATAATAATCCCAGAAATAGAAAAAAATTCCAAATGATTTAAAAGTGTTGGCTCTTTAAATTAAAAATCAGAAACAAAAATTAGCTCAGAGAAATGATCAAGTGACTGATAAAGACTTCTTGCCAGGATATCACATAAGAAACAAAGAAATTAAAATTAATAGAAAAAAAACAAAATTTTGATAATGTTAAAACTTAAGGTTTAAACATTTGTAATATTTCTAGTCAAAGTGAATACTTAAATCTAATTAGCTAATTTTTATGTTGTTCTGATTTTATCAAAGTGCAAAAATATTTTAGTGTAATGTAATTTGTGCAAAGTTTGGGTGATTTTTCATAAAAATCCTAATTTGAACTCCCTAATTCCTTATACTAGCTACATGATTCTATGAAGTTGTAATCATTTACAAAAATATTTAAAATAGCAAGTATAAAAACATATGTTTAAATGTATATTGTCTTTTAGAAAAGAAAATCCTATAAAATATTTATTTCACTGTAGTATATTGATAAGATACAAATTATTACCTTGCAAGCAAAATCATGTCAATAATAAATATGCTTTCCATAAAGATCAAAACTTAACTTCCAAGATCCTTAATTGGTGCGCAACTGTAGAACGATAGTTAATTGAGTTTATCAACTTACAAAGTTTACCTGCCTGAACAATTTCCAAAATTACAGAGAATATAAAAACAAAAACCCACTGGGTTGCCAAGCTACATGTACCTTTGCTTCTTATTTTTTCTTATTTTTATGCATTGTTAATTGACCATTATCTAGTAACTTGTAAGGAATGCTTAAGTCATTATAGCATTTTTAAAAACATGTACCCATTGCATATATATATATCACATTTTTTAAGTGTTCTTATCCACCCCCCCACACACATGAAAAGTAACTATGTGAGGTGATGGAAGTGTTAATTAACTTGATTATAATATCCCTTTCACAATGTATATCAAATAATCACATATATACTTTAAATATATACACTCTTAATTTGTCAGTTATGCCTCAGTAGGGCTGGAAAAAAGCATGTACACACGTTCTTGAGATCCCTCAAGAAGTAGATCTTTATTCTCTTTCCCCTGAATATAAGCTGGATTTAGTGACTCACTTCTAAAGAATAGAATGTGGAAAAAATGATGGGATATCACTTCTGGGACTATGATATACAAAAGTTGTGGCTCTGTCTTGAACATGCTTACTTTTCTAGGGCCATTTACCTTGGGGAGCCCAGCTGACATATTACATGAGTGGCCTATGGAGGGGCCCACTCCTAATAAATGTTTGTTGTTTGAAGCTGCTAAATTTGGGGGCAATTTGCTACACAGCAACAGATAACTAATACAGTGATGTTCATACACAAATTCATTTTTTTCACTTTAAGAAATATAAAAGTGATGTGTAGTTTGGTCATTGGAAGGGTTATGTCTAAGAGGTGTGGGCCCTGGGCATAAATGTTTTGTGAGTCTCCTAACTCTACAAACAATTTAATTAAAAAATGAACTACAAAATTCATGGCTCCTGTGAGGTAGAATATATTGTAATTTATCAACAAAGACTTAGATTCATAGAGAAAATGCACTTAAATATTTCCTGGTTGTGGGTGTGAAGATTTTTCAGATTGTTCAGGTACCATTTTCCTCTTCAGATCCAGAAATCATCTCTTCATGTTTTTTATCTGTTGTTCTTTCATAGCTAATTTCCTATCTCCCATCAAATGAAAACGGTAGCAGTACAGTTGTTACTTATAAGGCAGTGACTCTTGGGAAACTTTGTAGTGAAATAACATAGATCTTGCCTCCACAATTCTCCAATACCATTTACTTAAACCTGGTTCCATGGTTACTCATGATGCTGCATCATCCATCATCCATTGTGCCTCCCATTAACTCTGCCTTCCAATAACTCTCTCTGATTGTCATTGTGCTTCATTAATAATGAACACAAATGCAACACTTGCCCAGAGAATGCAGCAAAATGTGAATGGATTTTGTTTTCTGGTCATGTTAAATTTATCATCAGAATTTTATAGTATAAATGTAGATTGGCATATTATTCAATCATGACTTTTCTTGACTCCTTTAGGCTGTAATTGTTGCATTACCAGAATGTGGTCTTTTGCAATCCTGAGTGTACAAACACCCCTACCTTCTGCACGCTACTGCCCCTCAGAGAGTTAGGAAAGGGGCTATGGGCGGAACAAGAATAGTACCATTCATGCAAAGAATGATTATCCCTCCTCAGGTTTGGCATAAGACCAACCTTGGAGAGCACAGTGTTACCATTTGAATAAAGACAAAAGAGGACATCAATTGAAAGAACCCATGACATTGCAGAACAACAATCTCAGAAGTCCTTAAGTCCTTGCTAGAAATGGGTGCAGCCACCTCTGGAAGACAACTTGACATGTGGAGAGGAGCCATGGAGGGGATGGAGTAACTAATTTGAGTGCCAGTGAAATGAGCAGGGTGGCCACACAGGGTAAAAGAAACCTCATGTCACCCTTGCTGCTCTTGGCTGCTATAGACAAGTGGTTGTGTCAGAGTGGGAACACTGACAGGGAGACCCACGGATGTGGCTTGACGTCAAGATTCGATAGTGGAATGTGTGTGTCCCAGAATAATGAACTTGTGCCATGTCCCATGTTAGTGAGAATTACCCCAAACACCATTATCCATCAATGTCCTCACCATTCTGGTGATCCAGTCTGGTGTGTTTCTATGGAAGAAATGCTGCACTGGGCTACAGTAGGGATTATACTGCCAGGGCCGAGCCTCAAGGCTTAGAGAGAATGCCGTAGAATCATGTTCCAGGGATCTGGAATCCATGCATGGAGTAGAGGGTATGAGAATGCCCTGAAGGGGGAAAACAGACTGGATCCTGTGCAGGAGCAGATCTGACCTTGGGCTGTCTTGTCTGACAGCACTGCCCACCTCTGCTGAGCCCAGGCAGAGGGTGGCAGGCGCTTCAAAATGGGGGTGTCCTGAGGTCGAGGGCACAGAGCAGGGGTCTGAGGGTAGTAGCATACTAGGGTTCAGTCATAGCAAAATAATGGACACAATTTTATCTACGTATTAAGCCAAATGTTAGACATTTAATATGATTAAGTCCCAATAGTATAGGCATTGTCTTTTATATTAAGATTAACATATTTTGAACACTTTAAATTATTCACCTAGTTATATGTGGATATCTAATATACATACATAGAATAATTAAACTATAAATCAAAGAAAATTTATAAACGATAAAAGGGTTTAGAAAAAATTGATCTTTGAATATACAATGTTCTTAACAAAACTAAGCTAAATATTGAGGTCCATCTGTACACAGCTTAATACTGTAGATACAGACATAGGTCTGTGTCTCAGGCTTTCCTTTTTTGGGAGAAGGGAGGCTAAGGCAAATATTATACAAAGTGCCTTTGTTGAGTTACTTTACTTTTGATGGAAATGTAGGTATTTACATACATTCAATGAGAATCTGTTCTCTTTCCCAACAAGATATAACTGGACAAATCAAATCTGTAACCATGGCCATGATAGAGATGTCACATTTAAGTGCATGTATCATTCAATTAGGTTTAATAAGCCTGTTATTAAGGAAGAAGGATTACACAGACTGTCCCAGGAAAATGGCCTCAAACCTGTTGTGTGGCTTATAAAATCCAAGCCTCATAAGCTGTGTGTAGGGAAAGAATTACCCTCAGAGTGTAGCCTCTTGGGGGACAACTTCAAATTATGAAAACACTGCAAAAAACACATACCATGAGTAATTAGCATTGTACTCTATGTTTCAGCAGTTTTTTAGTATGGTATCTTTTAGATATTTTTGTAAGTATAAAATAATTATTTACAAAACTATTTTTATAAGAATATTAATTTCACTATTTATTATAACAGTAATCTGGATATAACTGAAATATTCACCATTTTAAAAACCTGGAAATCTCTATATACCTCATGTATATTTCATGTATGCATATATGTGTACATTTCATAGATTTGTAGGTATATATGTGAAATATATATGAAATTAAGATACATATACATATACATTCATAACTTACATGTAACTTTTAGTATTAGTCATCTCTAAGGTACATAAGAATATGAAGGTACTGTTGTTACTACCTGTAAGGTATAAAAAATAGCTCAAAATAATATATATGCATGTGTGTGTGTGTGTGTGTATAGTTTATAGTTTGTATTGAAAATAACTGAAGTTATGTAAATGTATAAAGAAGTTTTGAAGAAAACAGATGACAGGGTTAGATGCATTAGGTATATACTTTTTTACTTTGTCTTTCCTTATATTCTATGTTGTACTAATTTTTTGCAGCAATCATGTATAAATACCTTATTCTTATAAAAACCTGATAAAGGTAAGTTCAATAAAAATAAATATCAAACAGCATTTTGGAGGCGTGTTTATAGCAAGACAATCTCGTTTCATTATCATGTGAATACAGAATGTTGTCTACCCCAACCAAGCACTTATATAGCTTAGGAAAAAATAAAGACACACAAAAAAGTACATTTTCTGGGTGATATCATTCCGCTAATCCATCCTTTATTTGTTTTCCAGTAGTGACAATGAGGTATGCTAATAATCACACTTTACTTCCTGTCTCTTTTCTAGATACTTGGGTTACTCTTTGTTTGATATCAAGAACTATTTAACAAAATAACAAAATAGTCTATTGATCTTGCAATTTTGATTTTGCAGTCTTGGTCTGTGTTTTACCCTATTGTATGGATAAATTGACAGTGGTTGATAGATATGCATTTTGTATTTGTTGGTGACATAGAGCTGATTCATATATGTGACAGTACACACTTAATCTGTATACACATGGATGCATACACACAAACATGGCTTTAGATGTCTTCAAAGTAATACAAAGTGAAATAAAGTTTTGCAGCAGAGAAGAATCATGTTCTTTACCTTTGATAGGATCTGTTTTCTCTTAGGTGATAATTACCATTATTTTTTAAATTTTTATTGTTGAAGTATATATATATACTATATATACACATATATTTATATATACACTATATATACACATATATAATATATATACATATATATACTATGTATACACATATATATATAGATATATATTATTTAAGAATATATTCTTATTACATATACAGGCATACCTCGGAGGTATTGTGGGTTTGGTTCCAGACCACCATAATAAAGTGAGTCAAATGAATTTTTTGGTTTCTCAATACAAACAAAAATTATGCTTACACTATACAGTAGTCTATTAAATATGTAATAGCATTATGTCTAAACAACAATGTACATACTTTAATTAAAAATATTTTATTGCTAAAAAATGGTAACCATCATCTCGGCTTTCAGCGAGTCCTAATCTTTTTTGCTGGTGGAGAGTCTTGCCTCAATATTGATGGTTTTCTGACTGATCAGGGTGGTGGCTGCTGAAGGTTGGGTTCATTGTAGCAATTTCTTTTTTTTTTTTTTAAAGATTTTTTATTTATTTGACACAGAGAGAACAACAGCGAGAGAGGGAACACAAGCAGGGGGAGTGGGAGAGGGAGAAGCAGGCTTCCCGCCGAGCAGGGAGCCCGATGCAGGGCTCGATCCCAGGACCCTGGGATCATGACCTGAGCCGAAGGCAGACGCTCAACGACTGAGCCACCCAGGCGCCCCAATTGTAGCAATTTCTTAAAATAAGAAAAAAATGAAGTTTGCTGCATTGGTTGACTCTTCTTTTCACAAACTATTTGTACCATGAGATGCTGTTTGATAGGATTTTACTCACAGAAGAACTTCTTTCAAAATTGGAGTTAATCTTCTCAAACCCTGCTGGTGCTTTATCAAATAAGTTTATGTAAGAAACCACTCCCTTTGCTCATTCAAAAGAAGGAAGTCCTCATCTGTTCCAGATTTGTCATGAATTCACAGCAATTCAGTCACATCCTCAGGCTCCCCTTCTAATTTCTAGTTCTCTTCCTGTTCCCACCACGTCTGCAGCTACTTCCTTCACTGGAGTCTTGAACCGGTCAAAGTCATTCATGAGGGTTGGGATCAGCTTCTTCCAAACTCCTGTGAATGATAACATTTGACCTTTTCCCATGAATCATATATGTTCTTAATGGCATCTAGAATGGTGATTTCTTTCCAGGAGGTTTTTAATTTACTTTGCCCAGATCCATCAGAGGAATCACTATAGCAGCTGTAGCCTTAAAAAATGTATTTCTTAAATAATAAGACTTGAAGGTCAAAATGACACCTTGATCCATGGGCTGCAGAATGGATGTCGAGTTAGCAGGCATGGAAACAACATTAATCTTATTGTACATCTCCATCAGAGCTCTTGGGCAACTAGGTACATTGTCAATGAGCAGTAATATTTTGAAAGGAATCTTTTTTCTGAGCAGATCTCAACAATGGGCTTAAAATACTAGCCATGTTAGAGAGATGTGCTGTCATCCATCCTTTGTTATTCCATTTACAGAGCACAGGCAGAGTAGATTTAGCGTAATTCTTAAGAGCCCTAGGATTTTCAGAATGATAAATGAACATTGGCTTTAATTTAAAGTCACCAGCTGCATTAACCCCTAACAAAAGAGTCAGTCTGTCCTTCGAAGTTTGGAAGCCAGGCACTGACTTCTTTCTAGCTATGAAAATCCTAGATGACATCTCCTTCCGATATAAGGCTACATTGAAAATAGGTTATTTAGTGTATCCACTTTCATTAAGGATCTTAGCTAGATCTTCTGGATAATTTGCTGCATCTGCATCAGCAGTTGCTGCTTCGTCTTGTACTTTTGTGTTATGGAGATGGCTTCTTTCCTTAAATCTCATGAACCAAACTTTGCTAGCTTCAAACTTTTCTTCTGCCCTCTTACCCAGCCTTCATATAATTGAAGAGAATTAGGGCCTTGCTTTGGATTCGTTTTGGCTTAAGGGGATATTGTGGCTAGTTTGATCTTCTATCCAGACCACTGAAGCTTTCTCCATATCAGTGGTAAGACTGTTTTGCTTCCTTATCACTTATGTATGCACCAGAGACCCCTTTTAATTTTTTTTTTAGGAACCTTTCCTTTCCATTCACAAGTTGGCTGTCGGGCATGAGAGGCCTACTTTTCAGCCTATCTCGGCTTTTGGCATGCTTTCTCCACTAGCTTAATAATTTCTAGCTTTCCCTAGATCACTTATAGGATACTGTAGGGTTATTAATTGGCCTAATTTCAATACCGTTGTGTCTCAGGGAATAAGGAGGCCTGGGAGAGGGAGACAGACAGGGGAATAGCCAGAGAAGGAGTCACAACACATTCAACATTTATCAATTAAGTTCATTGTTATATGGGCACGACTTGTGGTGCCGCAGAACAATGGCAATAATAACATCAAAGATCACTGATCACCATAATATAGTAATAATGAAAAATTGTGAACTATTGTGAGAATTGCCAAAATGTGACACAGATACACAAAGTGAGGAAATGCAAATGTGGGGAAATGGCACTGATAGACTTGCTCACCACAGGGTTGCCACAAACCTTCAATTTGTAAAAAACCACAGTATCTGTGAAGCCCTGACAAAGTAAAATGCAATAAAATGAGATATGTCTGTACTTTGTATCTGGTTCGTGCTTGTCTATGTGAACCTTTTCAGTTGTTTCAACTTATAGAAGTCTACTCGATTCAGGCCTATTTTGCTCAGTTGCTTAAAAAAGAGTGGCCGAGAAGGCAGAATTAAGACCATAAGGTTAATTGGGATACAGTTTGTTGCATGGCCACTGTACGTGTCCCTAACCACAGTCAGTGAAACCACACTGAATATAAAGTACATGCAGTCAAATTGAACATTGAGGACAAAGGCTTACAACACATTTGCTCCGTTTGTGAGTGGAAGGCTACAGATTGGCCTGACATTTATGAAGGAATCTAGATTTATGCTTTGGATGTTACCTACAAATAACATCATAGAAGCTTAAAAATTACAAGTGCTCTGGGCCTCCCTTAACCTCTGAGAGACTCTTACAATCTTTTGCTGCTATTATAAGAAATCAAAATGCAATATAAACCAAAGTAGAACTTATTGATCTTAATTTTAAGTACCTTAAATTTGAAAGAATCATAAAAATTGGTCATATTAAAGGAATTTCTACTAAATAAATATGAGGCAATGGCAGGACATCACTTTAAAATATGATGGCTATCATCATGTTGAGGATTCAGAAATGAAAACCAACACTTTCAGTATGAATTAGAAATTAACAGTGAGAGCATCTGTAGGTAGATGGGATTTTGTATAACTTTTTTCTCCATTTTCCTTTTTTTTGTTTTGAAAAATGTATAATCTTTATGAGAAAGTATAATATACTACAAATATTTTTAAATCACAAACCAAAAAAAGGTGTATCTCATTTTAACAAGTAACTATGACTCTGATATATTACAGTTAATAACTGAAAAATATCAATTGTATTTAAATTGCAGTGGAGGGGCACCTGGGTGGCTCAGTTGGTTAAGCGACTGCCTTCGGCTCAGGTCATGATCCCAGGGTCCTGGGATCGAGCCCCGCATCGGGTTCCCTGCTTGGTGGGAAGCCTGCTTCTCCCTCTCCCACTCCCCCTGCTTGTGTTCCCTCTCTCGCTGTCTCTCTCTCTGTCAATTAATAAAATAAAATCTTTAAAAAAAATAATAAATAAAAATAAATAAATAAATAAATTGCAGTGGAGACCTGCTATGTAATGGGACCCAATTCAAAAAGCAAATGCAGTTTTTGTAAAAGTAATTTTGGAATTAACATAGTTTTTATATATTACAATAATATTTATATATTACAGATAAAAGGAGGACTATATGTAATGGTATATAAGAAACACTGGTTCTGATAGATACATTAATGTGCTATTAAAAATATATATCCTTATATTAATATCAAAGTTGGGAAAGATAAATTACACACAAAGAGATTTTGACTTCTAGATCTATTTTATGTTTATAGTAATATATATTTATCTGTAATGCAGAATACAATCTCTTATCAAAAATTAAGCTCATGCTTTTGTTTGAGGTCATCTGTGGACCCTTCACTGTAATGTAATGATACTTCATAAATGTAGAGAGAAAACCACTGGGCATAGAAGTATTACTCAGATCACCTCAACAAATTAAAAGCAAACAAGCAAGTAAAGAAACCAAAAAAAAAAAAAAAAAAGCAAATTGAAATTGCTCATGGACCAATCAGAGCTCAATTTTGCAAATGTATATTTGAAAGTGTAAATGTTATGGTAGTAAAAAATGTAATGGAGTAGGGGTTTATTTTTATTGCGCCATCTGGTGGAATTTTTATGTAATTGTACTAGGAAGACTGTGATAAAAGGCAAACTAGGGGCTCCTGGGTGGCTCAGTCGTTAAGCGTCTGCCTTCGGCTCAGGTCATGGTCCCGGGTCCTGGAATCGAGCCCCGCATCGGGCTCCCCGCTCAGGCGGGAGGCCTGCTTCTCCCTCCCACTCCCCATGCTTGTGTTCCCTCTCTCGCTTTGTCTCTCTCTGTCAAACAAATAAAATCTTAAAAAAAAAAAAAAAAGGCAACTAAATCAAATGCCTTTGAATTTCTGTTTCTGGGCTTTGTTCTGTATATAACATTTATTTTCCGGCATAGCTACCGCCCCCCACCCCCACCAGTTTTGATTTATGATTGTTTAGTTACTGGTATTTTTGTAAAAGACTAATACATTTTTACTTTTTTAATTGTACCCATTCTTAAAGAACCACTCTATTCTGAGATCAATAAGAGTGGATTCCAGTGTCCTAGGACAACTGCCCTGGTGTGTCTGGGAACCAGAGATAAAGCATTAGTATTGATTCATATTATCAAACCAAAGCTTACGTTTTCATTCTAATGAAAATTTATAACAAAAATGTTGGTTTGCTAGACATTGCTGTTTATATGTTCCCTGTCTATACTATGCCATTTTACTCTGTTTTTTTCCATGCATTCATTTCCCCCCAAATTCTAAATATTAGATATCTCACTAAAATATTAAAAATGCTTGCCATTATTGTAGTATGTTGTAATTTCAGTGGTTATTAAGATATATTATTCTATTTTTTTTTTACTTATTTTCTTAAATGGAAAAATTAGAGAATCTTTTAGAAAAGAAAGACATAATCTACACAAAATTGTAGCCCAAATTTTTATTTTATAACCAGAACAGAGAGTTGGTTTAAATCGATATTACATCATCATTAAAATCATGTATCCTGGAATCAGCAGGCTGATTCTGACCCTAGCTCTGCTACTTACTGTTTGGTACTGGACAAGTTTCTTAACCTCTCTGTCCCTTATTTTTTTTCATTTGTAATTTGTGTATCATAATGATATCTTTCATAGGATTAATGTGAGAATTAGTTATTACGTGTGAACACTTAGAAAGACATAGTGTGTATGGGTACCCAGCTGGCTTACTCAGTAGAGCATGGGACTCTTGATCTCGGGGTTGTGAGTTCGAGCTTCATGTTGGGAAAAAATAAAATCTTTTAAAAAAGGAAAAACATAGTGTGTAACTGGCGCTTCTTCCATACTTCAGAACTGTTAGCTTTCTTCTCATCTTGTCCATTACTATTATTATTATTATTATCTAGTTTAACCAAATTATTTTACCAATGAGCTAGAAGTGTGACTTGCCAATGGTCAAACATCTAGATTAGGTAACTGGATTTCTATTGAAGAAGAGGAGGACATGGGGAAGAGGAGGGGGAGGAACCAGGGAGGGTGGGGAAAACTAGTTTTCTTAGGGGTTAAATTTAAACTTTTTTTTTTTTTAATTCCAGACATCAAAAGTATTCTGCATTTTTTTCTATTGGTTCTTGCCCTCTCCATTTTTTTTTTGGTCTTTAAAAGGGTAAAACACACATATACATATGCTTGCCTAGGCTTCTGAACAAACCTTGATCTTTAGATTTTCCAGAAACTCTAAAACCCCTGGAAAAAGTAATATATCGAAGTCTGAAAACAAGAATTCAGCCACCAAGAAAGAATGATGGCTCCAAGCAGGGAGTGTGTGGGCACACAGGTTCTGAAGTCTAAATAGGAGCTTAAATAGGTGATTCTTCTGCTTCAGTGTCATCATAGCTGATTCTTCTGCTTCAATCTCATCAAATTAGTAAAGCCTGATAGTTAAAAACATAAACTTTTGTGCGTTCACATCTTAGCCTTATTATTTATCACCTGAGGGATGTCAGGCAAGTTACTTAACTTTTCTGAGCTGCTTACTCATCACCTATAAAATACCATTCTCATAAATGAGTTGTGAGAACTGAATATACTAATCCATGTAGAAGGTGTGGTACAGTGCCTAGCATATGATAATTATTCAGTATTTAACATTATTACCACACACCAACATAAAATGATGACATATTTTAGATATTATTACTTATAGGAAAAATAACCTTTTTAAAAAAGCTGCTCTTTCATTCATTTGAATAATTCAGCTTCAAAAATTTAAAGAAAACTTTGACATATGCAACTGTATAATATCTGTCTGTGTCACCACATTCTTAGAAAAATATCCCTGGGTAATTATTTTCAAGGAATATTGCTGACTTTGCATATCACCGTCCTTTACAGCACTTTTGAGAATAATTAAATACAGCTCAGAGACAGGTTTTCTTACCACAGATTTATATTAATACATTAATTAACATAAAATATCATTAATTTAGTGCTTGGCAAATGACATTGAGAACCTTCCATTTTATGTACTGCCAATTTCTCATCTCTTGGGGATTTCTCTGTTCCTTATCAATGACTAAATATGAAGTAAATCTCTTCTGCTCTCCTGGAATCAATCTTCTATTTCAAAGTAGCCTTAGCTGGCCACTTGGACTTCCAAGTTTCAGGTAGATAAAATTTTGTCAATGTCTCCCCAGAAAAGAACTTACTATTTTTTCCTCATGTATTGCCCATATTTTCCTGTTTATTCCTTGGTGTGCTGGGCTCCATTCCTTTATTATCATAATATCAGTTTGAAGAGCTTTTTGCTAATCAGGTGTCAGACTCATTTTCCAGTGGTACCTTCAACAGAACTTGCTCGTGAGTTTTCAGTTTTCTTGAACATATGCAATTAAATTGGTGCCAATTGTTAAATAGAGCTGTATGAGATTTAACCACTGAAAATCTAGTCCTCTGGTCAATGAACACTCTATCACCAATAGAGATGGTTAAATGTGTTGGGGTGTGTGTGGTGACTGAGCTTAAACTGAGCCCTGGAATCAAGAGATTGGGATTTAATTTTGTATCCATCACTTTGTCCTCTTTGACAAGTCATTTAATCTCACCAAGGTTCAATTTCCTCACAGGTTAAATGTAGTAATGTCTACTCCAAAGGTGATTTTAGGGCAAAGATTCTCAAAACATGGTTTGGGAAACTTGACAGATTGTAGAGACACTTTCATGAGTCCTTGAGGTCAAAATTCTTTTCATGATAATACTAAGACATTATTTGTCCTTTTTACTCCCATTCTCTCACAAACGTACAGTGGAATTTTCCAATGGCTCTATGACATGTAATATCACAACAGACTGAAAGTAGAAGCAGCTGTCTTCTATTTAGCCAGAAATTAAAATGTTATAATTTCTGTAAATAGCTGTTGTAAAAAAATGTAAACTAATGTCACCATTATGACTATTTTATTAAAAAATGGTCTTTTTTAAATTAAATTATATGATGTTTATCTGTAATGACTATTATTTTATTTTGTTTTTTGTTTTCTAAAGATTTTATTTATTTATTTGACAGAAAGAGACACAGCGAGAGAGAGAACACAAGCAGGGGGAGTGGGAGAGGGAGAAGCAGGCTTCCCATGGAGCAGGGAGCCCGATGCGGGGCTTGATCCCAGGACCCCGGGATAATAACCTGAGCTGAAGGCAGACGCTTAACAACTGAGCCACCCAGGCGCCCCGAGTTTATTATTATTTTAAATGAATTAATAAACATTTTAAGTATTTACCAGTTTTAATTTCAAATATGGCAAATACTAATACAATCCCCATAAACAAAAGTTCTTTAGAGTGCTCAATAAATTTGAAGAGCGTAGAGCGGTCCTGAGACTCTGTTTGAGGAGTTTTGAGGACTGTTCTCTAAGGACTAAATCAGATGTTATCTCCTAGACTAATGCCTACACAGAATAGGCATTCGATAAATGCTTTTAAAAAGGATATAGGCTGGGATATGGCAAGACATATTCATTTTATTATGCTGTGTTTTCTGTCTTTATAAGTTGTTAAGTGATAAAGTGTAAAGATACAAAAAGGAGAGAACTGAAGTATAAATAATTTCTGTGTTGAGTAGAGGATGGCCTATATAAATATTATGACATGTTGACCAAATAAAAAATAAAAGCACTGCAGGTTTTATTATTTCTCCTGGGAATGCTAAAGCGTGACAAGATATAAATTACTCTTAGGAGTCAGATTCATACACAATGAAGAGACGGTGTAACAAATGCGAAATGGTAAAAAGTAGTAAAGATTATCTACTTCCATTATTTTCATTTTTACAATTATTTAATATTCAGTTCATTTATTTGGCTGTTCATTCATCATCCTTTTAATCAACAAATATGCATTGCTGACATGCTGTATGGCAGGTGCTATGATCATTTCTAGCATGCAGTGTTGCACAAAACCTAACTCTTGCCCTCATCAACATTACAGTTAAGCTAAAAATAACATCAAAAGAAAACGACTGTAACCCAGGGCAAGCTCTACATTCTCTAACTGGCTGCCAAATTCAAAAATAGAAGACATAGCTTTTTTCCCAGTTATACCTCTGGAAACCATGACTATCATGAAAAAAAACAAAAAAACAAAAAACCCCACCAAGATGGAGTAAGGAAATGGGATTAAATGAGAAAGAACAGGATGATGGTAGGCCAACAAATAATTTGCTTTCGGAAAAGCATGAACATGTGAAATGAAATGATGAGTGAAAAGATCCTGTGTGTTTACAATAATTAGCCAGGTGTGGCCCTGATAGTGCTTGCTGGAATTATCTCTAGAGCAGAAAGGAAAACTTTGCTGAGGATTCTAATTTAAATAGAAGAGCTACTCTGTGAAGGGAACAGTGTAAAAATAATAGCTGGCAGTAGTGATGTGTCCCAAAAAATCCAAATACGGTTCTGCTTTTGAATATAGGTTAAAGTGGATCTGATATGCCAGCGCCTTTTTTTAGGATCCGGAGTCCTAAAATTCTGTAGAAACAGAGACTGGTGTGATTTTGTACTCTGCAGAAGGTAGGCGCTCATGGTGTATCCATTGGGTGAAACTTCCTGAACTACTGGGAAAAATGTTTCAGAACCATTTTATAGATTCAGCCTATTCCTTTTTCTCTATCAGTTTTTTTGGAGTCCATTACTGTTCTTGTTAATAGGAAAAGTATGTCTGTCACCATGTCTATACCTTAGTGATATTATCAGACCTACGCTTTCGATGCAGAACGGTAGTGCCCCTGGAAAAGCACTTGAGAATTTTGTGAATATTCTCCTTCCGCTTACAATGAACAGTGTTCCTAGAATAACTAGTTCTAATCTATAAAAGAATGTGAATCTACCTATAGGCCACTTATTATTCAAAAGGACTATGCAATTTCAGGTTCTCTATCATAATTTTCGGGCATATTGTCATTTTGTAGTTTGTGACTCCAGTAAAATATATGATTCTTAGTGATCAATATATATTTTGCTTGCTAATGTTTAGTAAACACTTTAAGGATCTCAAATTACTTTAGGAAGCACCTTTAATTTTGATAATTTCCTAATTTAAGATAGAATAATTGGCAGTGTGTGTGTTTGCCTGGAGAGTTGGAAACTGCTCTGTTTGCAGAGTATAACGCTCCCATTATTTCACAAAACCAAGTCAACAATCATGCTAGTGTCAGAGATTCTCTATACTGGAAGGAAATTCAAAATTCCTCTAGCTTAACAATTCACATTATACTTGATACTATCAATTATTGAACATGTTTGGTGACAGTGAATTCACTAATCGCTGAGACCCCCAATTCCATCTTGAGATGTCTCCTGTTGTCATAACTTACAAATTCAGCAGTTGGCATTTCCTCTGTAACCACAGTGAGTTGTTGTGTCTTTTCTCTGCCTTCTTAGAGTACTTTTTTTTTACCACTTCTGGTGGTAAAAGCAGTCCAGAACATTCTTGGAATTTTTGATATTCACATAATGAAGACAAATAAATCTTTCTCTCTTTGACATTTTATATTGTCATTTTGTTGGCAAATAAAACTGTAGTATTTAGCTTTCTTGATACTTGCCATTTTTATAAATCCATGTTAGTCCTTTGTAGTAGTCCTTGATCACATGCATGCATTTTCAGAATTAGTCATTTAATAAAAAAATCAGGGTCCACTGGAAATCTTTCTAAGTAGCTCTACTACATATTTTTTAAAGTTACGTCTTCTGTTTATCCACCTTTGGATAAAAAGTGTTTTTTTGTTTGGAATTCCAGGTTTTTTTTTTTTTTTTTTTTTTCTCTTAGTCTCATAATAATGAAGCAGATCTAAGAGCTTCTCAAAGTTGAAGCTCATACCTTTGCTTACATGCTTGTGCCTCCTGCCCTCTCTTATAAAGGAGTTTGTTTCTGAATTATAATATAATTTATTAGCTTTAAACAATAATTTCCAATGAAAACATTTTTCCCACTTGTGGGCAAATAAAAATATTATAACATATGTTTCATAATTATGGTCTAATTTAACTGAGATTCTCCAACACACTAAGTTAATTTATTTTCCTGCTGTTTAAGAGCCACTGGAATTAGATCTCATGCCTGGCTACTCAGGAATGCTGCACTGGAATATACAATATAACCTTTGCTAATAGGCTTTAAATGCAATTAGATTCTACCTGGAATCATGGTAAAAATAGCAAGTAAAGGAATTTTTTTTCCCTTAAGTATTCAGTATGTTATTTCTATGGTGCAGCTGAGTTTTCCGTTATTGTTGTTTTTAAAGATTTATTTATTTATTTTAGAGAGCGCGCACGCGAGAGAGCAAGTGGGGGGAGGGGCAGAGGGAAAGAAAAACAGATTATAACGTGAGCCTAAATGAAGAGTCGGGCGCTCAACCGACTGAGCCACCCAGTCACCCCTCATTGTTGTTTTTAAAAATCAAATACTCTTTCTCAGGTGACAAAAAATGCCAATAGAGTGATAACTGACCTTTTTTTGGGTAATTCGTCTTCCATTTTTTCTTCCACCTCTTTCTTCTGCCATGTGATATAACAAATCAAAAGCCTAGAGATCTCATTGTAGAATGTGGTCACTTCTAAGACATATCAGTTATGTATTAATTATCTCCTCATCTGTAGGTGTTATTCCTAAATACTTTTATTTAATATACAAAGCAATTTCTTTGCCTTAAACTAAGAAAGTTAATGCACAAAATTATAGTCTCTTTTCATAGTGCAATATGGATATACTAAAATATTAAGTGCATGAAAGTATGTCCCAGGATGCTGGGATCATGACCTGAGCCAAAGGCAGACACTTAACCGACTGAGCCACCCAGGTGCCCCATCCTTAACACATTTCTATTTATATAATATTGTTATTCCCCTCCAAAGAATCTTTAAACATAGAATAAGTGTTACTTGCATTTGTGTAAACAGAAAACACAGTAGCCTCGATTACTCTCAAGTTCAAAGAAAGGAACACTGTTACCCTTCACCCAATGTCCACTCATATGACTCCCTACCACTCCCCACCCCACCCCACTTGTGGAAATTCAATTCTTTTTTTTTTTTTCCTTTTGTGGTTTAGACAGAAGTATGCATCAGAATTTGAAAGGCTCTAGGCAAGGTTTTCCACTGGGGTATAGAGAGGTTGGGGTAGAGAGGGAGAGGGAGAAGAGTGGGAATGACTGAGGAAATTAAGAAGAAATGGTTTTCTTTTTTCTCACAGGACATGATCATTTCTGTGGGTAATGCTCTAGGCTGCAGTTACCATCTTCTGGTTCTGAGATAACTAAACCAAAATGCTGAGGGTGACAGGGAGAATGAATGAACCTGCATCCTTGACAATGTATTATCCCATTAACCATCCCTAGAGTCACTCTGTCTTAATACTAACTGTTTTGTGAAATAATAAATCACCTTATTGTTTTAAGATATTTTGATTCAGGTCTTCTGACTCAGTGAGTCATCCAACTCTTTTCATCATATGGGTAAAATTCTTAATTTCTGTAACCCTATTCATTCTCCCCTGATCAGAGCTTCCATTTTGTTTAATCTTGTTGAACTTTAATAATTTCATTTTTATTTCCTTCTCTCCCTGTCACAAGTAGAGAAGATGAGAGGCACTAAAAAGTAAAAGAATGATAAACTGGAAGGAGGAGTTTGGAGTGATTATAGCACTCTACTTCAATTATAGTTAATAGTGTTGACTCTGTGAAGAACATTATAGAAATCAGGAGATAGAAGGCAATGAATTTTTATCATTTTTCATATCACTAGCCAATATACTAAAGGCATATCATACTAAATATATATTATTTTCTAGAAATGGGTATATAACTTTCCAGAACTGTATTAAATAAAAAATACAACACTAAAAAAGTATTTGAACATTTTTATGGCCCACAAACTCAGTAATACAAAAAAATACTGCTTTTTAAAGTTTTCTGAAAACCAAGCTTAATCTCTGCCTTGGGCCCCATTCCACTTAGTGGCAAAATATTATCCGCTGATAATATTATGTATTTTAGAACTAAACATAGTCAGGCTTTTTCCTCTTTACCTTTTATTTTCCTGTAGAGGCTGTGTCCCCGTAGCTTTCATGACACTGTGCTACTTCATGAAGGAATATATCCACGCTCATTCTGTGGTAGCATTTTATGAGAACTGAAATTACCCAACCATGAATGTTAGTCATTAGCTCCTCTTCGTATTGGCCCTTATCAGTAGATCCATCATCCGTCTTGTGCTTTTGGTGATGCTCAGCTGCATTTCCTTAACATGATTTCCAAATCCACTTGAGTCACTGGCTTGTCATCAATACCTCCTGTACTAAGTAGTCTAAGGGACAGTTTACTGCCTTTCCTTCCCCAAGATATTTGAGGATATCAATAAAGCCTAAGGCCTTTCTGTGTCTAACATCTCATACAGTGGTCTTATTCTAGACCAGAACTCAAGACGTGTCGGTGAGGCTGTCTCCTGATCTTTTTGAGATCCAGAATTATGTTTTAAGAAAGAAAGAGTTTAATATGCTCCCAAATATTTAGAAAACTTGAAAGCAAATTAAGTACAGCATAGGAGGTAAGTTGAATATTCTTATTTATCATGAACATGTTAAAATAGAGCTAAGTGGAAACTTTTAGGACATTAAGGTTGCCGCTAGAGGTGGTCACTTGACATGCATGTTTCCTAAGAGTTAGAACTGCCAGTGATGTTTTAAGTACAGATTTATTCTCCCTCTCTTGTTGCTACCACATCTTGATCTTAATCAGCTCCTTTTTTATTCACCCACACAAATACATCTTTAAAACGCTTTTCATTACAACCAAATCTTCATGACTAAGCCCTGTTTATGAAGAAGCACAACAAGTATTCTCGCTTGGACATCTAGGAGAGATTCAAATTTGCAGTTTTTTCCATGGTAAATAGATTAAATATATAGTCCTCTATTTAGTATTCCTTAGGAAGTAAAATATGATGTTTATTTATTTGATTCTAACCTATTTTTAAAGTAAAAGAATTAAAATCTTGGGGATGGTCTCAATCCCACCTCTTACCTGCATGAATAATTTAAAAAATATTCCTAAGACATTATTAGTCAGGGTTCTAGGATACCTCTGGTCAAATTACCTTTTAGAGTCCCATAGTGTCTTAAAACTCATCTTGTAATTTGCTTTTTTTTAATCTCAGGGAAAAATATGAAAGAAGATATGACTGTTAATTCCAGGTATCCAGTAAATAACATCATCATCTATGTACACTTTTCTCAGAAATACATTTCCTATTACAGCAAATGGAACTTTGCAAATATTACCAATTCCTAGAAAAAAAAAGTTTGTTCAAAAATTGTACTAGCTAGATTTTTATTTTTTTTTTTATTAATTAGCTTTGAATACACCTCGAAAGAGAGAATGGAACTGGAATTGGGCATTGTCACTACCGATCATTTCTGCCCCAGGGAAGAAGATTTTTTTTTTTTTTAAGATTTTATTTATTTATTTGACAGAGAGAGAGAGCACAAGTAGGCAGAGAGGCAGGCAGAGGGAGAGGGAGAAGCAGGTTCTCCACTGAGCAGGGAGCCCGACGTGGGGCTCGATCCCAGGACTCTGGGATCATGACCTGAGCTGAAGGCAGCTGCTTAACCGACTGAGCCACCCAGGCACCCCAGGGAAGATTTTTAAAAACAAAACAGCTTTCTTCTCTTGAAAGCAGCTGTTTGATTTGAGGCAAAACCAGAATCTACCTGGTCATCCTCAGCTGATACAGTATGGTAATATTTAAACTTTGCATTATAGTTTTTTTAGCCACTGAATTCTCTCTTAGTCTCTCTGCATTCTGTTATTTCTACCTCATTGCTTATAAAAACAAACAAAACAAAATTGGACCTGGATTACTGAAGCTGTTCCTGATTTGGGCAAGCACGTCCTTATATTCAATTTCTGAGAACATTTTGTTTTTAGAGCTCAAAATATTTAGTGCTTGTACCATCTGATAGCTATCTTCCTATGATATACATTTGCACAGGTTTGCCTATATTCTCTCTGGAGCAACAGAGGAAACACACATAATTTCCTCGCAAGTCTATTTCTGGAAAACCACATACCTTCTGGCTACTCTCTGAGTTTTTTCCTTCGCTAGATTGCTATTCCTTTGTTTTTCAATCAGTCTTATCTGAAATATCTGCAGGCTCCCATTTTCAGTAGTCCCTATTGACACTTCAGGAAATACTCTAAATGTAGATTAATAGATAGACATGAAGTTAGATCTTTTAAATGCAAATAAACATTTCAAAATATGTAAGAGGTTTTTTTTTATCTTTTCTATTAGAAAATCTCACTTTTTTTCTGTTCCTATCACAATAAAAAATACACCTGAATGTCTTTGCACCTGTATGAGTAATCAATTGCAACACTAATGCTGAGTAACCAGCCACTATAAACCTTATCAGCATAGAACAATTAACATTGATTAATTGCACATTTGGAGTCAGCTGGGGAGTGGTGCGATGCTTCTGCTGATCAAGGCTGGGCTTGGTCAAAATTCTGGAGATTGACTGGCTATTGGTTGATCTAGGTTGCTGGGGTGACCAGAATAGTCCGCTTTGCTCCCTAATTTATTTTCGTCTGAGCTAAACCAGGATCTGTTTTGGCTATTCCTGACATAATCACAGGAGTGTGGCAATCACACAAGAGCATAAAAAGGCAAGTGCAAATGTGTAAGCATTTTTCAAACCTCTGTATGTACATTTACTAAGATCCCACTATCTAAAGGAGTTCACGTAGCTGGGCCTAGAATCAGAATGCCCGAACACTACAAAGTTACATCGCAATGGCAGAGGAGGCAGAGAAAAGTGAACATTTGGGACCAGTTTTGCAGTCTATATATAAGTGCTTAAATCAAAAAGCATTAAGAGAGTCTGTGCATTCAGCTCTGTACTAGTAGCACTGGAAAGTTTCAAAGAATAAAATATGGTTTTTACAACAGACAAGCTCATATTTATTGTTTATGGTGATGATAGATTTCAGATACTGGTTATTGCTATTTTCATAAGCCACTGACATATTACATGTCTGTCAATAGTTGACCTAAATTTCAGCTTGGTTGCAATTTTCCCATAAGGCATTATGGTGGGGGGTGGGGAATGAAACAAAACTATCAGGTGTTCAGTTAAACCCAGAGTTGAAAAACCAAACATAGGCCTAAAAAAACTATACCATAGAGAGTTAATGACCCTGAAATTATATTAAATATCTTTAGAATGGTTCTGAATCTGTTCTTGGTTCTCTAGTTTTTTTAGGCTAACAGTGTAATAATATTTATGAGATAAATCTAGAAGCATGACTTCTCCCTTCCCGCCACCTCTACCCCACCCCACCTTGTGGATTCGGGAGGAAGAATCAGTCACCATTCTGTAAAGGTGATGGGCAAGTTGGCCAATAAGCTAAAAAGACAAGTTAAAACCCAGGGTTCCAGGAATCTCAGTGACATGTTGTGTCTCTAAATTTTGAGGTAGGCATCTAGGTTTTATTGTTAGTCTCAAGTTAAAAGTAAATAATATTTCATTCTTCTCACATTAAGAGTAAACAATACAAGATGTACCAAATGTATCCTCTCAAAGGGGAACGTATTGATGTAAAATTAACACCAGTTTTAGTCATCTCTCCAGAGGAATGCTTCATTTTCCTAAACACTTTTAGAGACGTACACATCTTTGGATGCACTGAGGATGACCTCAAAATATGGGAAATATAAAATTCTGCTCTGAACCCAATATTTCAAAGAGAGTGGATCTAAGAAAATGATAATGGATGTCAAGCAGTCAAATACAGATTATAAATAAAAGTCCTTGGAAATAATGCCTATTCATTGAATGGTGATTTTTTTTGATGTGTCATTCTTACATTGTTTGAACTTTATTTTAACTTGTAGATGATATGAAAATGCCCTGTTGTTGATATTTACCTACCACTATAAACCTCATCCGTATAGAACAATTAACATTGATAAGTTGCACATTTGGCACATTTGGCACATAATTGCCAATATATGGCAGATAAGAGTTTTAAATATACTATGTCCAGCCCTTTAAAATGCTATATAAGTTCTTTAAGATGTTTCAAAGATTAACATTAATTAAAAGCCATGTATCTACTAAATATCAACAATGGTAGCCACCAGAATAGCTCCAAATTTACAGTGAAAGCTTTGTAACTAAATATTATTAATTAACTCCTTTTTGGGCATTATTTAGATAAAATAATGTGCTCAGGTTTTTAGTATTAGTTTGAGAAATTTGACAAATATACCTATTCATAATTGTCACCCAGATCAGTAAACTGAATATTGATATGACCCCAGAAATTTCCTTCATGAGTACTTGCAGTTAATTCTCTACTGCAAAAATCAAAAAACAAAACAAAAAAACCCACTGATTTCTATTGCTATCACTTAGAAGTTTCATATATGTGACGCGCCTCAGTGGTGCAGTCAGTTGAGTGTCCAACTCTTGGTTTTGGCTCAGGTCCTGATCTCAGTGTTATGAGATCGAGCCCCACGTCAGACTCTCTGCTCAGCATGGAGTCTGCTTGAGATTCTCTCTCCCTCTTCCTCTGCCCTGCTTGTGTTCTCTCTTTCTAAAAGAAACAAATCTTTTTTAAAAAATTTCATAAATGTATGTACACTTTTGCATTTTGCTTCTTTCAGTCATATACTATTTTTGAGGTTAACCATTTTTTTCTTATATCAATAGTTTATTTGTATCATTAAGTAATATTTTCATTTATAAATACATCCCTATTTGTTAGCATTCACATGTTGAGTACATGAATTGTTTCCAATTTTCTCTATTATGAATAAAGCTGTTATTAACATTCTTACACTAGCCTTTTGTGGACATATGTTTTCATTTCTCTCTTGCTAAATAAATAACAGTGAATTATAACTCATATCTGAGTTATAAGAAACTGCCAAATAATTTTTGAAATTGATTATATTTTATATTTCCAGCAGGAAAATGTGTATGCTCCAATTACTCCACATCGTTGGCATTGTCAATTTTAAAAATTAGTGGGTATGAAGTGGCATGTCATTTTGATTTTAATTTGATTTTCTCTGATAACTAACAAAGGAGATATTTTTATGTTTGTGGTGCAACTACTTTGCCAACTATATGCATTGTAAATATTTTCCCCTGGGCTGCTATTGATGCCTCATTTTTTTTTAAGGATTTATTTATTTATTTTAGAGAGAGAACATGAGTGGGAGAAGCAGAGGGGGAGGGAGAGAGAATCTCAAGCAGACTCCTCACTGAGCCTGGAGTCCTATGCGGGGCTTGATCTCAACCCTGAGATCACAACCTGACCCTAAACCAAGAGTTGGACTCCCAACCGACAGTGCCACCCAGGTGCCCACCTTTTCACTTTTTTTAATTAATTATTTTTTTTTTAAGAGAGAGAGAGATCAAGGGTATGGGCAGAGGAAGAGAGAGAAAGAGAGAATCTCAAGCAGGCTCCATGCTCAGCACAGAGCCCACCACATAGCTCAGTCTCAGGACCCTGAAATCATGACCTGAGCTGAAATCAAGAGTTGGACACTTAACTGGCTGAGCCACCCAGGCACCCCCCTTTTCATTTCTTTAATAGGGTCTTTAAAAACAGATATTTGTATTTTTTTAAAAGTTCAATTTGTCATTTTTTTAAACAAATAATAATTTTATTCTTTTTGAGTCCTAAGAAAACTTTGTTTATGCCAAGGTTGCAAATATTACTTCCATTGGATATTTTTTCTGGAATTTTTATACTTTTTATATTTTTGTCTATGATATCTTTTGAGATAATTTTTGTGTTTTTGTGTTTGGTATGAAGTAAAAGTTCAAAATTTTGTTTTTCATATGGATGTCTAGTTATTCTAACATCATTTATTGAGAACATAATCTTTCCTGATTATATTACCTTGCACCTGTGTCAAAAATCAATTGACCATATATGTTTAGGTCTATATCTGGATAACCTACTCTGTTCTATTATTTGTCTTTCCTTATGCAAATAAAAATACTCTTTACTCAGGTGGTTTTAAAGAAAAACTTGAAAAAAGTAGTATAGACCCTCCTACCATGTTTCCCCCTGCCCCCGAAAGTTTTAGTTATTTTAGCCCCTTGGGATTTCTGTAAAATTTTAAAATCACTTTATCAATATCTACATTTAGAATTGCTGGGACTTCCATTTCTAGAGAAGTACAGGCAGTAACAACAGTTTTATTCTCTCATATGAAACAATCAAAAAATGAACAAAATACATGAAACAACATGTTGTTGTTCAGGCAGTGAAAAAGAGTGATCCTGCAAGGATGGAAAACAGATGAAGGGAACCCTGATTGCCCAGATTATAGCCTTAAAAGTTTTCTCAGGCAGTGGTGTAGGGAGAATACAGGGTGGAAACCAGTGGACTCCCTGAGTTGAGGATTTGGAGATGAGAGTTTGGGGAGAATAAGGTGACTATAGTTCACAAGACAGAATATTGGGAAGGAAAGAACTACACTGAGAGAGTTCTGGAAATCTGCAGACAGTCTTCATACCAGACATACCGAAAAACTTCAAGTTTCATGAGGATTTGGGTAGATTATGCAAAAGTGTCTTGCCTCAGTCTTGGGGAGTAATTAGCTCTAGACTGAGCACTGCTTTCTTTACTCCTACTTAAAAGCAAGACACAAAGTAAACAGTTTCTACATAACTGTGTCCCAGAAGAACACTAAAGAATATTTGTTGGAAAATAAAACTATCCAGTGCACAAAAAGATAAAATTCACAATGTCTAACATCTCAAAAAAGTTACTAAGACACATAAAGAAGCAGGAAAAATGTACTCCATAATGGAGATAAAAGGCAATCCATCAAAATTTACCTAGAACTGATGCCTAGTTTAGAATTAGCAGGAAAGGACATTAAAACCATTATTATGATTGCATTTCAAATGTTCAAAAAGACACGTTGACATAAATAAGACATAAAATTCAAATAAAAAATTCAGATATAAAACCTACAAGTGTATGATGAAAAATACACTAGATGAGATTAAAGTCAGATTAGATATTGAAGAAAATACTGAATTTAAAGTCATTGTAATAGAAATCATCTACAATGAAAATAACAAATAATAAAGAAGCATCAGTGAGAAGTGGATGAAACTTACTCAGCCTAATATATGTTTAAATAGAGTATCTGAAAGAAAGGAAAAAGAAAGGGACAGAAAAACAATTTGAAGAAGCAATGGCTGAAAATTTCCAAATTTGATAAAGCATGAAAAAAATTACACCAGGGCATAAATTAAATTACTTGATACCAGTGATAAAAAGGAGATCTTAAAAGCACCCAGAGAAAAAGTTATATTCTGATCTAAAAAAAAAGACAAGGATGACAACTGATTTCAGATAAAACAATGCAAGAGGAGAGACTAAGGATCCACATATTTAAAGTTCTAAGACATACTGTCTACAAAGAATTTTATACCAAGCACAAATGTCTTTTATAAAAGAAGGTGAAATGCTCTTTTGGACAAACAAAAGTTGAAAGAATTTATCAACAGTATATCCACATTAAAATATTTAATGAAGTTCTTCAGGAAGAAGGAAAATGATGCCACATGGAAGTCTGGCTCTATACAAAGGATGATGATCAGCAGAAATGGTAATTATATGGATGGATATAGGCTTTTTTCTTTTCATTTAAATCACATTAAAAGATGACTGGCAACTTAAAATAATGATTTGGGGTTTATAAACATATGAAAGTAAAAGGTATGGCAACAATAGAACACAAAGTAGAAATCGAGAAATTATAATGAAGAATTAATATAGAGTATACTGTTTTAATGTTCTTACACATGAAATGGTTAATATTACTTAAAGATAGATTGTGATACATTAAAAATGGATAATGTTGATTCAGAAGCAACCAATAAAATAATATACACACAATTTTAATTGGTAGCCCAGCATGGGAGGTAAATAAAAATAATAAAAAAAGATAGTGCAAAACAAAGCAGCAAAAAAAAAAAAAAAAAAAGGAAAAATAGAACAGTAAAACAGAGAGAATCAATAGAAAACATATAGCAGGATATTAGATATATAATTAGCCATATCAGTAATCAGGCTAAATGTAAATGGTTTAAACATAAAGATCAAAGGGCAGAACTTGTTAGATTGGATAAAAAGTACTCATAACTGTGTGCTGCCTACAAAAAAAAATGAACTTCAAATGTAAATATGCAAGTAGGTTAATAATAAAAGGATAGAAAACAAAATAGCATGCTAAACAGTAAAAAATATATTGTTGATGGCTATATTAGTGTATATTCATTTGCCTCTAATGAGATAAAGTCTGAGAAGGATAACAGATTTGGAGATGTTGATAGGATGAAGAGTGTATTGAATGTGATAAAATAATACATAGAGGGTTAGAGAGAGCTCAAATAAAAATAGATTACAGAAGGAATTTTTTTTACTTTTAAAGACATTGATACATGACTACATGGTACTTAATTTTATCTAAAATTTAGCAATGTAAAACAGTCCATTTGAAATTTAAATAACTACCTTTGAAGAAAACTGAGTTTTCATATCTGTCCTCTTTAGATCCTTCAAAGAAAAGAAAGGTTGGAAATGTATATGTTTTATTCCTCTTGCTCATTAATTTTTAAAGTCCTATCTTTGAAACACCTGCCTTACAATGATGTTTCACCTGATTGGTTATGGCAGACACATTACTGTCATGTCACTAAACATGATGCTTCAGAGAGTTGATTAATTTTGAATACTTGGTTAGAAATGAGAAAACATTGGTAGGTTGATTTTAGGATGAAGAGTCTATGTGAAATTAATAATGTCATCTGCAAGTTAAGGCACAAATTGCCTATATGCAGCATTTATGTTAATCATAGAATCACTGGGAGCATTTGCCCAAAATGCATATTGGTAAATTAGCTAAATTGTTTCAGACATCAGGGACATAATAGTTAATGTATCATTTATTTTCACCAAGCTGAAAAAAATTTACTTGTAAGACCATATTTAGACAGTATGGGAAATATTACTTTACATATAAGTAATAGGTATTTTGTAATTTTAGTTTTAACAATAATCTCACTTTTTTAAACAATAAAACACAAAAAAACCCCACAATAACATTTTATGGGTTTCAATATTCTTTCCAAGTATATGCTTTGTATGATCATCAATATCACCTCACAAGCTTAATTCCATTTATGTCTTAAAATATGGAGCCTTCCTTTGTATGCTGTTAAATAGATGTCATGAGAGAAGACCAGATTCATTAGCAGGAACTAGAAAATTGCTTTGCAGTCATGGTGTTTAAAGCTCCATATTGTTTGAAAAGGGTGAAAGAAAGAAAGAGAGGAAGAAAAGGAAGGAAGGAAGAAAGAGAAAGAAAGAAAGAGAAAGAAAGAAGGTGTGACAAGGAAATGAACACACTCAATTTATTTTTTTTATTTTTATTTTTTTTTAAAGATTTTATTTATTTATTTGAGAGAGAGAGTAAGAGAGAGCATGAGAGGGGAGAGGGTCAGAGGGAGAAGCAGACTCCCCACTGAGCAGGGAGCCCGATGCGGGACTCGATCCCGGGACTCCAGGATCACGACCGGAGCCGAAGGCAATTGCTTAACCAACTGAGCCACCCAGGCGCCCGAACACACTCAATTTAAAGTAAACAGGAGATCAGGAAGAAAAAAAAGTGATTTAGCGTGTTGATTCCTTCCCTACTCCAAAGTTGTCTTTTCTTTTTTTCATTCACACTTGTCTTTTGTTTTATCCTTCATTCTTTAGATTTTGTAGACTAGGATTCTGAGATGGATATCCTTAATCAGTATACAAGATTCAGAAATCCTGTGGCTGCAGCTCTAAGGTTTACCCATACTCCTATTCAGTCAACTTCCTTAAGCCTCAGACAAAAAGATTTTAGCTCCCTTCACTGGGACATTTGTCTTTGTCGTCAATATATGACAATACTTAGAAAATTCACTTTCTTTCTGTTGCTATTCACTGAAAAGATAGTGGTATTATTTGAGAATAAAATACATGTAGTGTATAAAGTCTGAAACCAATAAGGCCTAGTGCCAAATACCAACCAGAGGATTTCATGCAATAGTGTAAATATATCCTAAAATATGTCCCACACGTTCTTAAAAATACTGACCTGATGTATGATAACTAGCCTGAACAGCATGTTTGATCCAAAAGCCTTACCAAGCTGAAACATGTTTACCTCATGCTTACTGTATTTTTTCTTTTCTTTTTTTTTTTTTTGGCTTTTTTTTTTTTTAAGATTTTATTTATTAGAGAGAGAATGAGAGAGAGCACATGAGAGGTAGGAGGGTCAGAGGGAGAAGCAGACTCCTTGCTGAGCAGGGAGCCCGATGCGGGACTCGATCCCGGGACTCCAGGATCATGACCTGAGCCGCAGGCAATCGCTCAACCAACTGAGCCACCCAGGCGCCCCTTTTTTTGGCTTTTTAAAATTATTATTATGTCCAGTTAGCCAACATATAGTACATCATTAGTTTTTCTATTTGTTATCAATGTTCTCTAGCCAAAGACTATCAGGAGCTCACCTATAGCCAAGGAAGTTGGGTTTATTACTCATTGCAGTTAGTGAGAATGCACTCCAGGGACAACAATGGGGTATTTTAGTGAGACGTTAGAAAGGACTTACGGATTTAGGCTTTGGTAGGGTGATTTTGGGACAGTCTGATGAAGCTGGGGCTCACTCTGAATTGGGAGCTTTCAGAAAGGAGGGGAAATTTAATATGTGGTATCTCAATAAATCTTATCTATGGAACAAAGACAAGGTTGCTAGAGGAGAGGTGGGTGCAGGAATGGGCTAGATGGGTGATGGGTAGTAAGGACATCACTTGTGATGAGCACTGGGTGTTATGTACAAGTAATGAATCTCTAAATACTACTCCTGAAACTAATATTATGCTATATGTTAACTAACTAGAATTTAAATAAAAACTTGAAATATTTTTAAAAAGATTATAAAATAGTTCTAAGATCTGACTTCTACCAAATCATCTGGAAAGATTTAACATACATATTCTGGGACATCTTCCTGTACCTAAAGTAACATAATCATCAAAGAGGGCATCCAGGAATTGTAGATAATTTTCTCCATCTAAGTATTCCAAGCTGTTATGCACAAATATACTTTGAGTACTACTGCCCTACTGTAACTTACTTAGGGCAGAAAACAAATGAGAAATCAAAAGAACCACTGCAATAATAGTCAACTACACTGTCCTTCCTAGTATGGGGAATATTTTGATAAATTGAAAGAACTACTTAATGCTCTTAAATTTTAGTCACAAAGAAGACATAAGTCCTTATTTTCTATCTATGCCTGAAACTGTTTGAATTTGTGCTACACCTGTTTCATCATTTCCCATCTAAGCTGGTGTAAAAAACAGGCTAAGTGGGTATTTGTCTGGGTAGTCTAACTTCACTCAATTGTAAAGATAAGCAGAAAATTGATCAGAATTCCTAGAACAGTTCTGGGTCTGTTTGGAAGTGGTATTTTGGTAAGTTTCTTGCTGGTTTTGTTGGGGGCGGTAAAGAGGAGGATACCAATGGCACAATACACCTGAAAGCAAAGGATGGCTTTTCTTACACTTGCTTGGTAACCATTCTGCTGATAAATTCCAAAACAGGAGGCATCCATTATTACTTCTGACCAATAGTTTGATGTGCAAAAGTCTCATTAATCAAAACTTACTAGATTGCAATACAGGATAATTAAGATAAGGTCTATGGGAAATTACTTTGCACTATCTGGAGTATACATATTTCAAATATTGAAATTTATTTTGACCAATAGTCATGCATTAATCGTGTGTGCTTGTTTTCTTTAATCAAATTTATCGGTTATCTCTAAAATAATGTGATTTTGTTAGTGGAGTTAAAATTGTTCAAGAAGGCAAATATTCCAAGAATTTATAGGCAGAACTAGTTGTTAAGATTGGTAGAATAAACTATTTGCCAAAACTCTTATACATTCGTTAGTGCATCCTCTTTAAGAACATATTCTGGGCAACATTCCTACAGTCCATATTTTGGATAATTTTTTTTTTTTTGAGAGACTGAGTGAACTAGTGGTGGTGGGGAACAGAGGGAGAGAGAGAATCTTAAGCAGGCTCTACACCCAGCATGGAGCCCACTACAGGGTTTGATCTCACGACCCTGTGATCTTGACCTGAGCCAAAATCATGAGTCAGATGCTTAACTAACAGAGCCACCAAGGAGCCTCTTGGCTATTCTTTATACTAAAAGTTAAAAATCTTAAATACAATGTGTAGAATCTCACAAATTATTATTTGATCAGTTTTCTATTTTTTCATTTTCAAATATCAGTTTTCTAAGATTCATATTTCCTAATATTGAGAATATTTATTTTCACTTTTAATATAAGTATCCCTTAGATATGTGATATGATATTCTAAATATGATATTCTAAGTTTATATTTTGAGATTTAATATTTTAAAAAATCTTCAATAGTTTGTTGAAGTTGAACAAACTCATGGTAGAAGATAAATATGTCCAGCTCCATCTGGGTATTATTCTAGGGGGTAGTGGGAGGGTTTGTAACTGTTTACCTCTATGATCTGGGCTTGAGATATTCATTGCTCTCTCCTGTGATATAGAAGACATCATCTTGTGTCAGGAAACTTTCCTATTCTGAAAGCCAGAGTAGCTCTCTGTTACCCTAGCATCCCAAGTAGACATTGCTAGTATGTAGACATGTTTTTACTTTTGTATTGAGGCTCAGTTGTTCAAAATTTTATCTTTGATTGTTCTGCTTCTTTGTGGTTGCTTGAATAGAATTATAGTTAGTTGAGAGAAACATTGAACAGACTAACATACTTGCCAAATGTTTTTAAACATTATTTCATTAATATCCACATTTCTCTGTTGGGATAAAAAGAGTTAATAGAATTTCTTCTTAAATCACTTGTATGTGTGTGTGTGTGTGTGTGTGTCTAATGGATGAATTATTGCCTCAGGAAGACATTCCTTAAGCCTGTATTGTTACATAGCCTTTAGGATATTGAACACGGTGACAATTTGATGTTCATGCTCATCTGAAGTATTGACTATCTTATAAGACAAAGCAAATGACACAACATTTCTTTACAAACACTTATTTCATGTTTGCTTTTTCACTGTTAATCTATTTGATCAGAGAATCAAATTTACAATCTTTCCTGACATGACATCATTTTGCTAATTCTATATCATCCTTTACTATTTTGAAATAGTTTATGAAGTGGCACTTATTTGGGAATTAAATGTTCTAGTTGAAAAATTTTATTTTTTTTTTTCTGACCTGAAATACAAGGAAGACACTTGTATGTTATTCTTGTGAATATACAATCTTCTCTCTCAACTCTGTGTAATTTTTTTAGTAGCAGAGTTTGAGACATAAATATGAATCAGACCATCTTTGCTCCCTGGTCTCTTTTCTTCCACCTCTATCAGAACACATCACCATCTCCATGTGTGAGTCTACTTCTCAATGGAAGACACGTTATACAGTTATATATCCTTAATACAAATGTGAAAAATCATAATTACCAAGCCCTAGTCTCATATTTGAGCTGTTCCCCTCATGAAGAATTTGGTTCATAATATATTATATGAATTTTTACATTTTAAACATCTTCTGTATAATTTGACTGAGAAGCACTTCAGTGCCAATGATGTTGAATAATTCATCCTTGTCTTCTAGAACTTACTGCAATTCCTGGCGTTGAGTACCTTCTCTGTTTTAGACACATTGCTAGTCATTGTATGTGAACTTAACTAATGAATTAGTTTAATTAATGCAAGTTGAGTTAAGGTTTGTGTTTGATAAGTAAAAGAAAAAGGAAAAGGGGTTTCTTTCTAGAGATGAAAAGATGAATGTAACTGGAAATGGGCAGAGGTATTATCAGAATCACAGTGGCTGGCATGACATAGTACCTGTGCCTGTCTGATGTAGATAAAGAAGGAAAGAAGCTATAGGAAAGGAAACAACTTGTGGGGAAATAAGTGGTTACAGTTTTGAAACAGTTCAATGGAAATAAAAATATAAAAATAACTACAGAGCAGCATATTTTAAGAATTCAAAGAAAATATAATAGCTTTAGAGTATTGGAGGACAATTTTTCATGCGGAGCTCTTATATCTGCGTGTTTTACCAGTGAGGCATTGATTGCCCTTTGTTTTGGACTGTCTTTTCAAGGATGTTTATAGTGGGCATGGCCTTGGGAGATAGAGATACTGTTTACATCTGGAGCAAAGTGCTGGTTTGTTTACAGCCTTGGAAGATAGAGATAGTAGTTACCTCCAGAACAGAGAACAAATGTGTACAGTTCGGTATATTGTCTTACTCCAAAGAAAAGTATAGGCCTTATAAAACAAGCATTTTATTTAAGACTGCCATTCTAGGAAATTCTCCTATAATGCAACCCACTGTGTTTATGACCTTCGGTCTTCTTCATGTTACCCTGATTGAACTGGGGAAAAGAAAACTAGTGTAATTAATAATAGTAGTAGTAGTAAAAATAAGCTATTGCTATTGCTCTTAGTAATAAACTGTTGTTTGTCTCTGACCCAGAAGTCTTATGTTTCTACTAGCCTCCATGAAACGGGCAAGTTAACATAATTTACAAGCAGAGTACAATCTCAGTCCCTTCAGAGTCTTGATACAGGCCTTCCTGAAGTTGGGTGTTTATTAACATTAGTTATGTTTGACAATGCATAACCATCCTTTATTACTACCTTTTCCTAGTTTTGAGAGTTTTCAGAGATGGGTAAATGTAATAATTACTAACTTACATCTCTTAATGAAGGCATAATTACCAGTAGAATTATCCACTTTGGTATCAATATAGAATTTTTATGAAGAAAAATAGAACAATGAGAAGAGACTGGTGTAGAAAATTCATCATGGATTTAGATATTGAGCCAGATTTACGTTTTCAGTGGCACATGTAAAGCAATCAGTAACTTCAATGAGCTATTTTAAGTACATAATTGAAAGACTCTGTTTTGATACTTAATTGCATAAAAGATATTTATATTTGTTAAAAAAGAAAGTTTTAGAACAATGTGTACATCTGGTACTTTAAAAAAATCTATGTATAGGTCGTAGGCTTAATGATGATTTTATTTTACTTTCCTTACTAAATTATAGAAAATTCTAAGCACATGTATTCCTCCGCAATGAGAAAAAAGTTGTTTTCAAAGAGTTTCTATGTTAGTCTATTCAATCTGTACATATTTACTGCTGTGGTCTGTAGACCACAGATCATGGCAGATTCTCACATTGAAACTGTGAAGCTAAACATTGTTGTGAATTACTGCAACCTAGTATATTTTTGTGACCTAGTCTCCCACCTCTAATAATAGTCTTGTTATAATTGCTCCACAAAGGTGTTAGTTTTAAAACATAAGATTATTAAGAAAAATTGCAGTTTGACAATCTAACTTTTTAAAATACTTATATTTAAAAACCATAAAGTAGGTTTTAAAACAATTTGACTTTCTTTTAATTTTATTTTAAATTCTGCCCCCCCCCTTTTTTTTGCCTTTTCAATGGAATACTTAATATTTTGAAGCAGTATCTCTAAGGAGGTTCTTTTCAGGTCACTCTGGTTAAAAAGTCAATAAGAATACTCTATTGTGCACACACTCTACATTTCTTTCAGAGAGCTCAGCATATATAATTTATATGTAATTAACACATAACCTCTGTGAAGGCAATCATATAATAATGAGTAAGACCAGTCTTTGGGTTCCCTCCCTTGCATTCAATTCTCTTTTTCTATTAGACTATAAAAACATGGGGGCAGACACTAATGTTTATGGAATACTAACTGTGTTCCAAGCACTGTATAATTATTTTCCGTACATTACCTTGTAGCATGATATATTGGGGGTACCCAAGACCACACTCAGGCTTAATGATTTACTAGAAGGACCGACAGGACTCCAAAGCTAGTGTTTATGTTTATTAAAATGAATGCATATAGAATATATATAGATCAAAACAGTAAATGGAAAAGGTACATGAAACAAAGTATAGGAAAAACCATGATCTAGGTTCTAGTTGTCCCCTCCCAATGATGTCATACCTGGATGTGCTTAATTTTCCCAGCGATAATATATGACAACCTGTGTGAGGTGTTGGCATCTTGGGAATCCCACACAAGCCTTGGTATCCAGATTTTTATTGGCGGTTCAGGTCATGACTCAGCTACTCAGACTCCAGCACTTCACCTTCTGCTGACCCCTACCCTGATGCCTTGAGCAAAAATAGGGATTCGTCATAAATCATGGTGTTGGAAAACCCCAACCATTCAGAGAGTCTAGATATTCTGCCAGAGGTACTTAGTGAATATAGACTTACTGATATAAATGACATAAATTTGTTCACTTCCTTATGGAAAAAATAATCAAAATATCTCAGAAGAAATGATGCTGGCAAAAAAACCCCTCACTTTACATTAAAGGATCTCTTAGATATTTTCTGACAAAAAGTGCAAAGGATAAAATGTTGTAAGATGATCCAAACATAGAAAGAACACTAACAATTTGTCATGGCATAGAAAAATTCTCGCTTCATATTGTATATTATATGATGAACACTTATGCATAAGTACCATCCAGACTACTCTTGATAGTTTTTTTTTTAAACAAAGAAACTTATTTTTTATGGTACCTAATGTTTTAGACTACAATGTACTAAATGAACATCAGTTTATTAGCATTTTTATTTTCCTATACATTTATAACTGAAATGGGAGGGTTTTTTTTTTTTTTAAGATTTTATTTATTTATTTGACAGAGAGAGACACAGCGAGAGAGGGAACACAAGCAGGGGGAGTGGGAGAGGGAGAAGCAGGCTTCCGGCCGATCAGGGAGCCTGATGCGGGGCTCGATCCCAGGACCCTGGGATCATGACCTGAGCCCAAGGCAGCCGCTTAACAACTGAGCCACCAGACACCCCTGAAGTGGGAGTTTTTAATGTCTTGACAAAAATTTTTTAAAAGTCATGGAACAACTGTAATTTTTCACACATTATTTTTAAATTATTTGTTTTTAATTGTGATAAAAACACATAAAATTTACCATCTTAACCATTTTTAAGTGTACTGTTCAGTAGTGTTAAGTATATGCACACTGTTTTGCAACAGATCTCCAGAACTGTTTCATCTTGTAAAACTGAAACTCTCTGCTCATTAAACAACTCACTCCCCCTAGTCTCTGGTATCCACAATTCTACTCTGTTTCTATGCATTTGACAACTTTAGGTACCTCATATATGTGAGTCATAAAATAATTACTTTTTATGACTGGCTTATTTCACTTAGCATAATGTCCTGAATGTTCATCCAGTGTTGAAAATGTGATAGGATTTTCTTCCTTTTTTAAGGCTGAATGATATTCCGTTGTACACATATACCACATTTTGTTTATCCATACATTTGTGGATGGACATATGGGTTGCTTCCACCTTTTGGCTATTGTGAATAATTCTGCAATGAACACTCAAAGAGGTATTAGCTCTTTGAGACCTGGATTTCAATTCTTTTGGATAAATAGGCAGAATTAGGATTGATAGATCATATGGTATTTCTATTTTTTAAATTTTTTTGAGGAATCACCATACTGTTTTCCATGGTGGTTGCGCCGTTTCCTATTAATTATTAAGTTTGATAGTATGGCTTCAAGTTGCATGTTTTTTTAAAATTAATGGTCCCACAGTGCTATGCAAAGTGATAACTGTGTATGCCAATAAGAACATATGTGTAAACACACACACACACACTCAGCCAGAGGTATGCTGAAGCCAGATCTTATTGCTTACAGGAATTGATGATGTGAACCTTTCCCAATTTCCAGCTACCCTGATATCATGTTAGTAGATTCAAATTGACAAGGGTGAGAATATTTACATCATAAAAAATCAGCAAATGCTTGCTACAAATAAAGATGTTTAAAAATTGTTAGTTTAGGGGCGCCTGGGTGGCTCAGTTGGTTAAGCGACTGCCTTCGGCTCAGGTCATGATCCTGGAGTCCCCGGATCGAGTCCCGCATCGGGCTCCCTGCTCGGCAGGGAGTCTGCTTCTCCCTCTGACCCTCCTCCCTCTCATGCTCTCTGTCTCTCATTCTCTCTCTCTCAAATAAAAAAAAAAATCTTTAAAAATTGTTAGTTTACCAGCACACATTTCTAAGGAATATACTTAGAAAATAAGTTCTATTGAATGTTCATGTGGCCCTATGGGAAAATTTTCACATTGGACACATGCATATATATATTTTATAGATATTCCCTTTACTCATTTATTAATGCTTAATGTTAATTTCAAAATTAATCATACAGTCATCAAAATATGGATTCATTTGCAGCCATTCATGTTTTTAGGATTAATGTATTAATGTGTTGTTTTGAATATTCATCCCATCAATGTTCATTTGACCTCCACTGTGCACCAGCTGCTGGTCTGGTCGCTTGGAATACATGGGTAGTCAAAAGAGATGAAGGTCTCTGTCTTCTTAGAAATTAGAAATTTCTAGAATTAGAAATTCTAGCATGTGAAGAACAATAGACAAGAAAGTACAATAAAGCAAATTAGTATGTAAGATGATAGATACCCTGGAAAAAATAAAAGATAAAGCATATTAGATGTGCAAATTTCATTGCATAATAGGATGATCAGGGGAAGCTTCATTGAGCAAAACTTGAAGGTGGTGAAGGCTTTGTCCTTGTGGATATAGGGTGAAGACAAGTGCAAAGTCTCAAGGCTGGAACAAATCTCATATGTTCAAAGAAAGTAGTAGTAAGTCCACTGTGGCCAGAGTAGAGGCACCAAAGTTGAGAACTGTAGTAAATGAGGTCAGAAAGCAGGGTCAGATTATTGAGACAACTGTGGCTTTTACTCTGAGGAAAATGACAAGGAAGACAGGGTAGGGTTTTGTGTAGAGGACTGACATGAACAGACTTATTTAATGACTCACTTTACCTGCTTTGTTCAGAAAAGTCTATAGAGGTGATGGACAGACCTGGAAGTGAGAAGAGTACACTGGAGATATTGTAGCTCTCCAGACAAAAGATTAAGTTGGTTATAATAGAAATGGTGAGGATTCACAGATAGTGGATATATTTGGAAAACGGAAAAAAAATGGACTTCCTGAATGAATGGATTTGGCATGTGAGAGAGTAATAAAGGATGATAATAAATTTTGTGCTGATTATGTGGATGTATGGCATTGCTGTCGCCTAAGATGGGGAAAGCAACTGGAGGAACAAGTCTCTGGGAAAAGATCAATTATGTTTTAACAATTTGATTTTGAGAATTTTTTATATTATGCAATGAAATGGAGATGCCGAAGAGTCAGTTGGCTAAAGAAATCTTGAGTTCAAGAGACAGGTCTGAGCTGTTGATTGATATCTGAAAGTTGGAAGAATGCAGACATCTTTGAAAGCAGGACCAGGTAGATCATTTGTGAGAACCAGGGCAAGAAAATGTGGGTTATCTTGCTTTAAAGGTAGGAATTTTATTTCTTTCTGCAGGCTTTCAACCCATCATGATGTTTTTAATATGCTGTTTCATGTCAGACTCCCTTGACCATGGGACGCTCATGGAGTGAAGGCAGATCCTCACAGATGCCTGGGGCCCCACCTTACGACTTGGCACACAGGGCACATGCACTCAACCTCAAACCTCCTCACCCCTGCACCCACATCCCTCTCAGAGTACAAAAAGTGGCAGTGGTTTCTGGGTGGGGCTGTAAAGCAAAAGGCAAAGAACTCATTCTTGTGTTATTGCAGGAGTAGTGGGAGGGTGGAATGCACATGTGCTATGGCTTCAGGTGCTTGGCTCATACTCCATTGTTTTCATCAGTCTTCACTTATAAAACACACATTCAAAGATACAATTATTAAGAATTTCAATATGGACACTTCAGACCATTAAATCCAAAGCAAGGACCTGTGCATCCACCAGAGTTGCACACTTAAAAGCCATTGAACTGAATAGTTCCCTAGAGGAGTTGGTGCAAGAAGAGAAGTGAGGAATTCACTCTGGAGCTCTCAAGCATAAGGAAGTAAAAAACAGAAGGAACAAGCAGAGGAGACTGAAGTGGGGGGAAATGTTGGGAACATACAGGGTACACTAGAAAGTACATTATTTTGGAAGCCAAGACAAGAAAGCTATTGGTGATGAGGAATATGAACTGTAAAAAATGCTGCCGTGAGGCTGAGTGAAAATGCAAATGCAAATGGGCCTTTGGATGCCATACTCAGATGCCATTGATGCCCTTGACAAGAGTAGTTTTAGAAGAGTGGTGAGGGTGGAAAACTGAAATGGTGAGGATTTGAGAGTGGATGGGAGGAGAAGCATTGGATGCTGAGAATGGACTGCTATTCCAAGAGGTTTCTCTAGAAAAAGTCAAAAGCAAAGAGAGGAGTCTTAGGTCATGGTACTTTTTTTGTTAAGGATGTGAGAAATGTCACTAATTATTATTTCTTATTAATCATGAATATTGGCAAAGTTGCAGCATCCTACACATCTGCAAGTGGAAAGTGAGGCACTGAATGATTTACAAGATGTTGGTAATTGAGTCTCAGGCTTAGTTTCAAATGTGGTTATGAAGTCAAGGCAGCCGACTTGAACATTCAGATATAAACTCTTACTTAGCACCTAATCTCAAAATGTATACACCATGCTTTAAATGACCCTGATTCCTTAGTGGAATTTTACATAACAAATTATGATTTTCCTCAAGGAGTTAGCACATGAATGTGTTTTTGAACATTTGGGCATCCTCTGTTTTAAATGAAATCCTTTGGACAGAAGTGACCTAATAATCTATTTGTTCTTTTCCAAAAACTCTTTCTCCATCATTAAATATAGTCTTCATATCCCAGGATAAATTTTAATAGATGATGCAGTAAAACTATGTAATTGGTATTTATATAAAAAGCATTTCTTTCAATACTGGTAACATACTAATATAAACATTAACCCTTTCATAGATAAATTAGATACATATTATAAAACCTCAGTCCACTATGTCCAAGTAAACATCTAAATATTTTGGTGTTTCTTTTAAAATCTTTTTTTTTTTTTTTACAATATTAGCAGCCTTCTAATTTTGTTTACTACCTTCACAACAGTTTATTAATGTGTAAAGTGCAGGTTAAAATAAACCTACACAAAAAACATTTATGCAATGGCAGTTATACTAAGAATGTACTGAAAAGTCTCATTTCTAAACATGCTTCATCACTGTTGACTTTAAAATGAAGATAGACCTTTTTCTAAAAACTTTGTGAGGAGTTGCAAGATTAAAAGCACATAGTAGCAAACACTGCATGTTAGAATACATTAAGTACAAAACAAAAAGTGGTGGTGGTGTAGAAAACAGTTCTAAAGATAAAATACTTTTTCAGGAAATAGATTTCTTACCAAAATAATTCTAAAATTAAGTGTGATTATTTTTAAACTATGTTCTAGTTAATTCTTCTGAGACATAAACATCACCCTATACATTTGTTAGGTTTTATGTAATGATACATATTTTATTTTTAATATTTTTTAAATATTCATTTGAGAGAGACAGAGGGAGTGAGGGAGCAAGAGTACAAGCAGGGGTGAGGGTTAGAGGGAGAGGGAGAAGTAGACTCCCCGCTGAGCAGGGAGCCCTACTCTGGGATCATGACCTAAACCAAAAGCAGACACTTAACCGACTGAGCCACCCAGGTGCCCCGTAATGATACATATTTTAAATATAAGATTGTTCATATACTACATAATGCCTTGATAGAAATAATTATATGATAGTGGTGAAAATATAATATCAGCAATATTCTTACATTATTATTCTAGCATCAGAATAATATGTGGTAAAATCTAGTTCTGGTGTAAAGAATCTAACTTATTAAACTTATAGCAGTCATTTTAAAGTTTGATTATATTTTGGAGATTGATTAAAAACAGGCTTTTTAATTACAAGCAAGAAAATAACCAAGACCATTTGCCTCCTTCCCAACTTCCTTTCTTCCTTCCTTTGTTCCCCTTTTCCCCTTTATTTTTTGGGGAGTATCATATTTATCTAAGAGATGTGTTCTCTGGTCTTTTTATGTATTTGTATTTATTTTGTTGGCATAGACAATGTAACATTGTTTATTTTTGTATTTTTTCAAAGTGAAATTTTTACTTTTCTTCAATTATAATTTCAGATAGTCTGTAAGAGACAAAAATTTATTTATTTTTATTATTTTTAAAAAATTTATTATTGATGTTCTGTCTTAACCTCCCCAAATTAATCCGAAGGGTTATCATGGATTGTTTTGATAAAACAGGTAAAAGATAACTATTAGAAAGATTATGATTTGATTGTACTCATTCTTACTAAATACTCCTAACTTTTAGAGAAATGATAAATATTCTGTGTAATAGAAATAATTAATGTTGGAATCAAATTATTTATTTTGAAAAACATAACTGAGATTTATAAGGTGACTTACATACTACTGGCAAATCATTTGGTGAGTTTATATGGGTCCATAATTAGATTATGTGTGCCCCTTTTATCAGCACTCATAAGAATCTCCAGATGTGTTCCACTTGTACCCACAAAGAGAGGTGCTCAAGAATTGTATTTTGAATGAAAACTCATATGTATGTACATGGAACTATTACGTCATACGTCCTCATAAATATTTTACATCTTTTCAGAAAAGCTTTGAGAAAAAAAAGCAGAGAATATGTGTAATCAATCGTGAATGTATTTTAATTCTAACATCTCCATGTTAAGTTAGAATTTAAGATTTCTCTAATATAGCAAGCCTGACACTTCTATATGTAACGAAAATATCCCAGATTCCTAAGACTTATAATTTAGGCTCATTTCCTCCATTTTCTTTTAAATTGAAAGCGCTCAACCCTGTATATAAAACTCCCTTCCTAAGAAATAAAATCAAAATCATGTCTGTCTAAAAGCAGAAAATTTAGTTATATTGTGAGTGTGACCCATTTAAAGCAGCTCTATTTTATGCCTTGCAATTTTAAATGGACCAACTTATTTAAGTAACCGAACATAGAGAGCCTTAGAAGGGAAACCTAACAACTGTAACAATGTGATGATGATATCTTATAAATTTCCTTCCTCTGTGATCCATTGCCTTGCCTTAGCTTTATTTTTATTTTCTATTTTTTTTTTTTCTCTTTTGTGGAGGTTATTTCCAGTAGAGGCAGTAGGAAAAGTGGGGTTGTTTTTATGATCTTGCTATTAAAAAAATTCTGTTTCACTTTCAGTGATTTTACTACTTTAGCTAAGTATTTTAGGTAACTTACATGTATACCTATTTTATAGTTATCACCCAAAGCATAAAATAATGTAAAACAAAATTCATGAAATAGATGAGAAATAACTTTGTTATTTTTTTGAAGAAAGTATCAATGTTTATGAAAATAACAATTGACTGCAGTAGCTAGACCAGTTCAAGTTGTTTTTTGTTGTTGTTGTTGTTGTTGTTGTTTTCTAACAGAATTACTGTTGGATGAAAATTCTAACCAGAAGCATCCTCACTGGAGGTCTTTCTAAGCCTCTAAGTGATGCCAAATTAAGAAGTGTGGGCTAATGTTCTGAGACCTTCTGTACACTATAACCAGCAAAACGGGCCTCAGTCAAATGCTTGGTTCTTGCTAATGTTAGATGGACTGTATGAGGTTTGTCTGGCCAGCTTGTAATATTATCTTTCCAAAAGAGACAAGAAGGGTGGAGATATTATTTAAATAAGCATCGAAAATACCCTCTGCTTAGTTATTCAGAGCCAAAAAATTAGCATGAAAATCCTAATGCTGTAAAAAATGTATGTTTCCTCAAACAGCATCAGGCAACCCAGAAGCTTTAGACAAACAACTGGCACATTTAATGTGACATGAAAAATGATCCTCAGTCAGAATAACGGAAAGCACATACCAACTGAAATACTTGTCTTCTCCTCATGGATCATAGCCTTGGCCTGGAGTCTTCCATTTCTCTTTGCTGAAGCACCAGCAATGAGAGAAGCCAATATCTTGGGGCTTTCAGTTGTGTTCAGGTTTTAGTCATGGCCCTGCATAGGCAAAAATGTGTCAAAGTATTTGGCAGTATAATGACCCAGAAGTGTTATGCCTCTTGGCAAAAGGCAGGCTGGCATAAGGTTGCTCCATATATGCTTCCAACTAGATGCCGATTTGCTGGATTTGTCAAGCAGCCACACACAGATTTGAGGGCCTATCTATGAGCCTCACTGGCATTGGAAATTTATGACGGTAAATGAAATGGTAAAATAACTACCCCCCATTTGAATTTAGGATAAAATTCTAGATCATTCAAATGCCTTATTCTGAAATCCAGTCAAAATCATTTATAATTTATAATGATTGAGTTTTAGATCAGGAGGAAGTATTTGCATAAATTCATTTTAAGTTCCTCATTTTTTGGATGAGGAAACTGAAATCCAGAGAAATAAAATATAGTATTCATAAAACAAAGACCTTAAAATGTAATTTATGCTCCCCAAATCCTGGGTTACAAACTCTTCTAACTGCACAAAGGTCACTTTTATACTGCCGAGTGTATTCATTTATTCAACAAATAGTAATTGGGACTAACCACCCATCAGTTACTGAACTAGAAATTGCACATACAAAGGTAAATAGGACAGGGTTCTTAGAGTATATACTTTAGAGTGGGGAGACAGACCTGTTATTTTAAGTAAATATATTTATATATATTTATGTTATATATAAAGTATATGTATATTTATATTTATGTTATCTATAAAGTAAATATATAAATATATTTACAAATATATAAAGTAAATAAAATATAAAGTAAATAAATAACATAATTTCAGATGAGGATAAATATTCCTAAATCAACCAACCAATCAATCAGATTAGATAGTGCAAAGACAAAATGAGGAAGACTATTTTTGATTTAATGATCAAAGAAGGTATTTCTGAAAAGATGATATTTTAGTTGATATCTGAATAATAAGAGCAAATCAGACTATTACCCAATTTGAGAGCATTCCAGATGAAAGAAACACAAGGCATTAAGGCCCTCCTATGAAAGAATTCTCATGTGTAATGGAAGAGTAAGAAAACAAGGGTGACAAGAGTGGAGTTGAACTTGACTTGAACTAGGATTTTGATACTGGAAATAGAAAATATGAATGAAGGTTAGATTTATTTTGGAGACAAAGTTAAAGAACTTGTTGATGGATAAGTTTTAAGGGATGAAAAGAGATATCAAAAGTAAATTGGATTATTTGGCTTGAGTAACTTGGTAGATAGAGATGACATTTATTGGGATAGAGAAGACAGAGGAGAAGCAGGAATTCTTGTGGGGGCAGGAGAAGATAATCCAGAATTCTGTTTTGGCCATAAGAAAAGACTTAGCCATTCAAAACCCACGGGAAAATGTCAAGAAGGCGTTTGTGTATAATCACATGCAACAGGGGAACAATCGATGTTCCACATGCCAGTTGGTGAGTTGTCAGCATTTGACAGTGGTGTCTTGAAAATCCCTCCAGGTATATGGTACATCTGGCTGAGGGAGGCGTCCTCTTTCGTCACGGCCTCCAGAGTCCTCTGTCTCCCTAATGATGCCTAACTTGGAACACAGACTATTAGGCATACTACCTGCTTTTGCTCCTCCCACTGTCGCCCTCTACAGATTACCAGACAACTGCTCTTCATTCCCTGAAGGTTTTAAGACACGATTTACTTCCTGTCCCTCTCCATCGCTATTCGTGTCATAATTATTGCAATTTAGAATATCCACATGGACAGTCATTTCCATACCCTAGCTTCAGAGTTTCTCGACCTACCCTCACCTTCTCCTCCAAGATACCTATTTGCTTAGTCACTGTCTAGATTTTATAACTCCCTTGGCAGACTCAAATTCGAGCATTCTGTTTTCCAAACACCATCTTCTATTTTTATATCTTCTTTTTTTACTCTTCCATCCTCTTTTTTCCTCCGGCTTTATTATGTTGTAACTGACATATAACATTGTATAAGTTTAAAATGTACAATGTGATGATTTGATACATATATGTATTGCCAAATGATTACCACAGTACTATATGATGCTGTATTGTTGACTGTAGTCACCGAACTATGTATTAGGTACCTAAAACTTATTCATTTTATAAATGGAAGTTTGTACCCTTTGACAAACATCTCCTCCCTTCCCACACCCCCAGCCCTTGGCAACCACTGTTCTCCTCTCTGTTTTCGTGAGCTTGGCACTTTTTTAGATTCCATATATAAGTGGGATTATACAGAACTGGCTTTGTCTGACTTACTTTACTTAGCATAAGGTTTTCAAGGGCCATCCATGTTGTAGCAAATAGAAGGATTTCCTTTTGTTTTTTTTTAATGGCTTAAAAAAATTTTTTTTTATAATTCCGTTCTACGTATGTACCGAATTTTCTTTATCCATTTATCTGTTCATGGGCACTTAGGTTGTTCCTGTATCTTAGCTGTGGTAAATATTGCTGCACTAAATGTGGCAGTACAGATATCTCTTCAATATATACCCAGAGAGGGATTTCTAGATCGTGTGGTAGTTCTGTTCTTAATTTTTTGAGGAACCACCATGCTGTTTCGCACAGGGGCTATACCAATTTGCATTTCTACCAACAGTGCACAAGGGTTCTGTTTTCTACAAATCTTGCCAACACAGGCTATCACTTGTCTTTTTTTTTTTTTTTGAAGATTTTATTTATTTATTTGAGAGAGAGAATGAGAGAGCATGAGAGGGGGGAGGGTCAGAGGGAGAAGCAGACTCCCTGCCGAGCAGGGAGCCCGATGCGGGACTCGATCCCGGGACTCCAGGATCATGACCTGAGCCGAAGGCAGTCGCTTAACCGACTGAGCCACCCAGGCGCCCTATCACTTGTCTTTTGATAATAGTCATTCTAACAGGTATGAGGTGATGTTGCATTGTGGTTTTGATTTCCATTTTCCTGATTGTTAGTAATGTTGAGTATCTTTTCATGTACCTATTAACCATTTATATGTCTTTTTTGGAAAAATGTCTATTCAGGACCTCTCTATCCATTTTCAAAATTGGATTATTTGTTTTTCTGCCCATAAGTTGTATGAGTTCTTTATATATTTTGGACATTAACCCTTTATCTGATACATGGTGTGGAAATATTTTCCTTCATTCTAAGTTGCCTCTTCATTTGTCTTCTGTCTTCTTTTCTTTTTCTTTCTTTCTTTTTTTTTTTTCTGGGCAGCTTTTTAGTTTTATACAGTCCCCCTTGTTTAGTTTTACTTTTACTTTTGGTATCATATCCAAAAACAAAACAAAACAAAAAATAAAAACAACCAGAAAAAACATATTGCCAAGACCATTATTATGGAGATTTTCCCCTGTGTTCTCTTCTAGGTGTTTTACAATTTCAGGTCTTACATTTAAGTCTTTAATCAATTTTGAATTAATTTTTGTGAGTAGTGTAACATATGGGTTCAATTTCCTTCTTCTGTATGTGAATATCCAATTTTCCCAGCTCCATTTATTGAAAAGACTAGCTTTTCCCCATTGAGTATTATTGGCTCCCTTGTCAAATACTAGTTGGCTGTATATGCCTGGGTTTATTTGTGGGCTCTTGATTCTATTCCACTGGTCTATATGTCTGTTTTTATGCCACTATCAAATTATTCTGGTTACTACTTGATGACTTTGCAGTACAGTCTGAAGTCAGTGTGATGCCTCCAGGTTTGTTCTTTCTCAAGATTGCTTTGGATATTTGGGTTCTTTCTGTGTTTGTGAACAGATTTTAGGATAGTTTCTTCTACTTCTATGAAAAAGGCATTTGGGATTTTAATAAAGGTTACATTGTATCTGTATAGATAGCTTTGGGTAGTATGGACATTTTAAACTATTAGTTCTTACTGATTTATGAGCTTAGAGTATCTTTCCATTTATTTGTGTCTTCAGTTCCTTTCATCAGTGTCTTACAGTTTTCAGTGTACAGATCTTTCATCTTCTTGGTTAAACTTATTCCTCAGTTTTTTATTGTTTTCAATACTATTGTAAATGAGGTTGTTTTTATTTACTTTTCTTTCAGCTATTGTTGTTAGTGTATAGAAGTACAACTAATTTTTGTATATTGACTTTGTAATTTATTTATGAGAGAGAGAGAGCATGAGCGGGGGTGGGGGAGTGGGGTGAGGGAGATGCAGGGCTCAATCCCAAGACCCTGGGATCGTGACTAGAGCGGAAGGCAGGCACTTAACTGACTGAGCCACCCAGGCACCCTGAGACTGGGCACCTTTATGTTATTCCTGATTTGGGAAGAATGGCTTGTAGGTTTTAGCTTTTCACTACTGGGTTTGATATTGGCTGTGGGTTTCTCATATATGGCCTACATTATGTTGAGGTATATTCCCTCCATATCCAATTTGTTGAGAGGTTTTATTATGAAAGAGTAGTGAATTTTGTCAAATGCTCTTCCTGCCTCTATTAAGAAGATAATATGATTTTTATCCTTCAGTTAATGTGCTGTATCATATTTATTGATTTGTGTATATAGATGTAATTATAATATTCTTGAATTTGTTAAAGCTTGCCTTGTGTCCTCCGGTGGTTTAAGATTTGCCTGATTCTTAGTGACCCATGTAGCCTTGAGTTACTTTCTGTGCATTTGAAGGGGCAAACTCCTCTTTCAGTCTTTACAGACTGGTTTTGGCAGGTAAAGACTTTTTCTTTTGGTGCCCCAGGGCTGATAGGATTACCTCCAGAATTACAGTCCTGCTGGTTGCAGCCTGTTACAAGAATGTTGCTGGGTCTGTTAGTGGGGTCCATGGATCTTGTTTGGTCCAGGGATGGGTAAAGTTTCTTCTAGTGCTTCGTTCAGTAGGGTGGTGCTGGGACAAGTATCTGCTTCAGAGTCCACAGTTCGGTTCTCAAATAGCAGGCCTAATGCATAGATAAGTGTGGCTCCTGCTAGGTCGCTGGCACGGGTCCTGCCTGGTCATTGGATGGGTCTCAGAGTGGTAGGACTGGCCCTGAACTGTAGCTGAGGGGGGCTGGAACAAAGACTCAGGGCTGTTTCAGATTCCACAGCCAAAATTGAGGTTTGCAGACCTGGCTCTGGAGGCATAGAAAGAGGTGTCTCCTGTCATAGCCGGGGCATAGGAGTGTAAGGGGTCCCAGGTTCAGCCACTCACTGCTGACAAAACCCAAAGGCAGAGAAACGAGTGGTGGTGAAACAAGAAAGGAATTTATTTCAGTGAGTCCAACACTGGGACGACCGCAGACTAGCATCTCAAAGACTGTCTCCAAAATGCCAAAAATACTTCCAGTTTTATAAGGAAAATGTGGGGCAAAGATGGGTGTGTACGTGTGGGTAGGCAGCGAAGGTCAAATAGATCACTGTCTTGGAGTTAATCATGGGCAGGGGCTTGCTGGCTCAGGATAGTCCTTATTGCTTGAAGGAATAGTTTGAGTTCTCATCAGGGGATGCTTTGCCTGAGCCAAGAGACAAGCTGGAAAGAAGAACCCAACTAGTAAGTTTGAGGTCAAAGTGGAGGCAGCTGAAGTCCTTTTCCACTGTCTCCTGACAGTTCCCTGGGTGGGCTGGACTGCGCCCTGACTGTGGCTGGAAGGGCTAGATCCAAGAATAGGGTTTTTTTCAGGATCCCTGGAAGCATAGACAGCAGAACTGCTCAGGGACTGTAACTGGGAAAAGCTGAGTGTAGGCCCTTTCAGGATCTCCTGGGGTATAGATGGGATTGTCTCTTGATTGGTCCCTGTGCCAGCAGCACTGTTTGTAGACTGCAGCTTGGATAAGCTAGGGCCCAGGTATAGGGCCCCTTTAGAATCTGCAGTTGGACAGAGTTTGGCAAGCTTACCTCCAGAGGCTCTTGGATTGGTGGTTGAGAGGCTACTTCAGGATCCACAGCCAGGACCAAAGTTTGTAAACCTATTACGCAACATGTGGGTAGAAATAACTCTTCCTGGGCCCCTTGGCCTATGGTGCTGGTCATAGACCCAAGGCCAGACAGAATTGTAGCTCAGTTCTCAGGGGTACAGAGCTATTTCTGGATCTGTAGCTGGGGCCACAGTTGCTGAGCCAGCCACTGGGGCGCAAGCCTACCTTCCCAAAATGATTTTGCTTGGTCTTAGACTGCACTCCAGTTTCACAGTCTTCTACCTGGATCCCCAAGCTCCCACAAAGTCACTTTTGTCTGTAGATGGTTGCCAAATTGTTGTTGAGGTTATAACTGAACCCAAGGGATTCACCACTTGGGGTGCATTACATTGAGCACAACCCAAAGAAGCATTGAAAGCAAAGAATTTTTTTTTTCACTTGTTACAAGTCCGGAGACAGAAAGATAGCTTCCAAAGCACTGTTTCCCTGTGAGGTTAGTGTAGGCAGCCTTTATTCACTGTATCAGGGAGCAAGGGCAGAGACCTCCCTTAGGCACTTTGATTCAATTGCGCATGTGAAGCTTGTCAACATGCTAGTGTGTATATAATGTTTAAAAAATGGTGGAAATCTCCACCCATGGGAGGAGATCTTAGAATTATAATGAGTTAAAGGTGACTTCAGGACAACTCAGGAGGGCTCCTGTGCAGGTCCTCAGCTCCAGTTCGGCTCAAACTGGCTCATGTAAGGGGCTATTAGGTGAGACACACCTAGCAAGGGGCTATCAGGTGAACCTAACCAGGTATCTTCTTGGCTGAAAGTGTTAGTCCTGCAAAGCAAAACACATTCCTTCCCTATTTTTGCCCCTTCCGCCCTTGCACTGATAATTTCAGCCTTCTGATTTGAGTAACTTTCTATCACATCCCAGCTAACAAGGGGGGGATATGAGCAAAGATGTCTTTTTTAGTCATCATGCTGACGTCACTCTTCATTCTTTCTTGAATCAACTCCAATCAGAGTTCTTCTACCACCCATCTACAGACACAACTCTTACGTGGAGTCATCAGAGACCCCCTCATATTATAAAAGTCAAGCAATGGCTGATCATTTTTTTTAATTGAAACTTGGCATCTGGGACATTACTGCCTTGAGAGTATCCTAAATTACCAGCACTCCTTCTCTGCCTCCTGTGTTAGTTCCTCCTAATTTCCACTTTTAAATTTGGAGTATTTGGGGCTCAGTCTTTATCTGAGGTTCTCTTGTTTATCTACACTGATCTCTTGTCTTTAAATACCCTCTGTATACTACAAATCACAAATTTATATCTCAAGTACATATTTCTTTCCAGGACTCTAGATGTGTACATAATACTGCATACTTAACATCTTTATTTTGACAGCTAAAAAAACCCCTTAAACATAATTTGTTGAAAATCAAATACCTAATTTCATTGTAAATTTGTTCCATGCACTCTGTTCTCCTCCTCAGTAGAGGGCACTGCTCTTTCTTCAATAGTTCTGACCAAGCCTTTGGAGTTAACTGCTCTCTTTCTCTCATATCCCAAATCCTGATCATCTTCAAATCTCATCTTCTGTGTATATTAAGAATCTTACCAATTCTCACTCCACTACCACCTTTGTTGAAACTATTATGTTTTTTGCCTGTAGTAGTTTCCTAAATGGTATCCCTGATTTCTACCCCTGCGCTTCTATTGTTACTCTTGTCTATTCTTAAAGTAGTAGCCAGGTTATCCCTCTTTCAAAACTGAACTTAGGTCATGTCACTTTTCTTCACCTAAGTCCACAGTAAGACCAAGGAGTTTAGGATGGCCCACCGATCCCCCTAGAATTTCTCTCCTTCCTCTTCAGGGTCATTGTCCACTCTGGAGCCTCTTACTCAACCTGCTTCCACCATCTGGACCTCCTTGTTCTTCCTTGGACAGGCAAAGCATGCTCTCATCACACAGTTTTTACAGTCTTTCTGGTTCTTCTTCACATTTCTGCTTGGCTTACTCCTTTATTTCCTTGTCTTTTTATCAGAAAGTTCCTCCTTGATCCCACTAAAGATTCATCCCAGAATTCCCTCTTCTCTTTAATATACTTTATTGGTAGCTATAGCTGTTATTATATGGAACATCATATATTGAAAAAAAAAAACCACTTTTTTTTTTTTTTTTTTTTTACTATCTTTGCCTTCAAACTAGAATATTAAGTCCATGAGGGAAGGACTTTTGTCTGTTTTGTTCACTGTCACATTCTTAGTGCCTACAAGAGTCCCTGCCACTTAGTGGACATTCCACAAATCTCTGTTTGTACAATGAATATTCATGGGTTTTAAAACTGTATGATTGTGAAGGCAGTGTTTTCCAACCTTGCTGTAGTTTAAAAATTAAATGGGGCTATTTCTTAGAAATTCTGATTAAGTAATTCTTTAATGAAGCCAAAACTCTGCATTTATGATTCTAGGGTGATTCTGGGGTTTTCTAACATGAAGAATTGAACAGAAAAGGAGGACCTACTGATGGAAACTGTTCCATTTTGTGATATCATCCAATAATTAATGCCGTTTTTTTATATCTCTTGTCACTTTGAATTTTCTGCACAACTTGGTAACAAACTGGATTCCCAAACTTGAAAGTCAGTGTCTGATATAATGGATACAGCATTTGATGTTCATATTTAAGATAATTGTGATTTTACTTTTGTCACTGTACTAATTAAGCAATTAAAGCAGGAAAAAAACATTTATGCAAATTATTATCTATTATGTGCTTAAGCCCTTGCAGTTTTATTTTTAATTAATGGTAATGTAAATGAAAAACTAGAAATTTTATATCTTATGATCAGGTTCTAAATTCAATCATCACAGACCTATTTACTTTTCGTATTCTTTTTTTCAGTCTTTATTATATTTTGGGTAGTTGATTTTATTTAGAAATTATTATCTCGACATTCAAAATAACATCCAGCATTCCAGTGGTTATTCAGTTTAATGAGCTTTTTACCTTAATATAAAATGAGAAGCCATACTTAAAGAAAGAAGAGTAACTTACTTGATGGCATAAAGCAGTCTTATAGATAGAAATAGAATAATTATTCCTATGAAATATTCTTGCATTTGTCATCCATCTGAGACTTACTGTCAGGATTTCTTGAGTGTGAGATAGATAGGTAGATAGATAGATTTGTAGATCTATCTACTTTTTTCCCCCTCTGTTGTTCAGTTTACAGATTATGAGAAAACAGTTAAAATTGCCTGACAGCTGAATCACCGTAGCTCTGTGGTAGGGTAAAAGAGTGGTGGCTGCAAGGACAACTTTGTAATTCCAGCTATTCCATAACGTTTCCCCTTCCCTGTAAATTACAATGTAAGTAGTTCTCTCTGTCATCACAGCCCAAGTGCTGATTAAATGTCAACTCAGAAGATATTCCAGGTAATGTGAAAGTAGTTCACTCACAGCTGCTAATCTTTTGTGATATTTGGATGATTTGAAAATCTAGGCTTTGCAAAAGACTTGCAAATACCTTCCAAAGGAATGATGATGCATTAATTTTTACTGAGATTTCTTGTTTTATTATTCTTAGAAAATTAATAGTCCTATCAGTCTATTTTATTTACATTTGTAATTCTTTAAATTTATTTAAAAATACTAGACACTCATACCTGGATCTTATCAAAATAATTTGTGACAGCTCCATTTGGTCAACTGTTCCTTGTATAGATTATGATTACATTATTTATTTGGCCTAATTTATATTAAGCTAGAAGGTCTATGAAATAATACCTAGCTACCTCTCTATCACTAATGATAGTTGATTTGGGAGGCATCTTTATGTATTAAACTCAACTTTAAAAGCCTTTGTTGAATTTTTATTTTAATCTTACTATTTTTGGATCATAAGCCTTAAATAACTTCATATAATGCATCAGTACTGATTAAATTGTTGAAAGGCATTATGAGAAATGACTTGCATTTCCTCATATTCATAATTATATAATGAATACTCACTATATAACATTTTTCCCACTTATGTCATATATTAATGTTGGTCACTCCAGAGTATATGTAAGTGTACTTTTAGCCATTTAATTTATACTAATGTAATATGTTTTTCTTACTCTTGTGAATTTTTTAATTATAAGCTACAGCTTTTGGAAAAAAATCATACTTACAGATAAAATTACCCATAATTATGGAGAGAACAGCCTATATTTGAAGCATATCACTCTACATATAATTCAGAACCTTAGAAGACAGTCTAAATGAATGAAATATTTTCAACTCGTGGGATCGTTCTCTATAGAAAAATTCTTATTTATCCCGTTAAAATTTTTTACTGTACATGTGAGTTCAAGCCCCTCAAAATCAGTTGGCTAAAATGTTTGAGGCACTGGTATCATGAAGCCCTTAGATATTTACAGAGGTTGATAGTTTCTTACGCCTGTTGTTTATGAGATATGATTATCCAGACCATCTTTTTAAAATGTGTTTTTACTACAAAGAAGGAAAAAAATTGCTTTGGGTTCCCTCCTCTGATATGGACTTATTTGAAAGTTGAAGTTATTGAAAATGATAATATTGGAATATAACCAATTTACATAAACAGACGAAATCGAATTTTGAAACTACACAGGAAGAATGTGGCATATATAAGGATATATATTTATTGAAAGGACAATTGAAAAAATATATTTATATATAAACTGGGGCATAGGTCCACCCATATCCCCTCAGAACCATTTACTGTTTTCACATGCCTGCTATGATATGTTTGCTCTCCCAGCAGCAAGCACCTGCATCTCCTTGTCCGGGGGCTGCCCCCAGGCTGCCAAAAGCTGCTTGACCAACCTGCATAGAGAGCTGCCCCCTGACAGCTGAAAACATTTTAGAATTTATAGCTTCCATAGAAGGTGTTAACCAGTGATTGACTGGTACAGGAGTATAAGTAGTAGTGCTCCCTTGTCTCCTATGTTGTGACCCACACTTCCATCAGAATTGCCCTGCAAAACTGAGGCCAAGCTACTTACTTTTCAAAGACTTCAACCTGATAACCCACGTAGTTCTTTTATGCTGCTGGGTTGGCTTTGGGAATACAGAATTTGAAGGAGGCTCAATTTTTAATGATGTGCATATTCCAGAATTGCCTTGAAAGAATGTTGAGGAAGGAAATGAAAAGGCTAAGAGAAATAGATACGTGAGAGAAAACCTATTACATAGAAGCTGCCAAGCTCTTGCTGGCTGCTCAGTGGAAATGTGAGCAGTGTCTTGCTGGCCCCGTTCTGCCATAAGTGCTGTAGTTTTCTGCACCTGCTGGCTACCAACTCCACTTTCTTCCTCGATCAGGCCCAAGATACCATGGACCTGATCCTGATCTACTTCTGCCTGTAGGAGTTCATGGGCTGCACATTCATGTAGTTCAACTTACTGACTGAGGACAAGACAGCACCCAACCCCACATAGTATGATTTTTACTTCCATAGATTTAATAAAAATTCACCAGCTAAACAAATAAAAAAAAAAAACAAAAAAGATAGGCCCAGAGATTTTGTTCATTAAGGATATAAGGAATGTACTTGTGCAGATTATGCCATCGTGACTAACTTGCTTGGTTGTTGCTGTCTTCTCAGGTCATCATTGATGGCAGGAAAGCTTTAATGGAATTGGGCTTCTTCGTCTCAATGAAGATAAGATTCCAGAATATTTTTGTTTCACATTCATTTAAAAATTGTCCTTTTCTGATTAAAAATATATGTACTTAGGTTTTTTAAAAGCCATTTAGAGATGTCATTCTTTCTAGTTTCTGTCCTTACTGTTCACTGGTCTCTCAGTAGGTATACATTGAGGATTTTCATGATAGTGCACGCAGTCTTACATTATTTTTTCTATTTTCTAAACTTTTCTACATTTTGCGTTTCATCTGGATACTTTTACTGTTGGTCTTTCATGAAGTTCATAAAGTCTGTCTTTTACTGTACATAATTTACTATTAATCTTGTTTATTAAGAACTTAAATTTTATTTTTTAGGTTTAAATCTAACACTTCTTTCATTGGTTCTCTGATGATCTATTATTATCATCAGTTTATCTTGTTATTAATTCATAGCTTCATTTTCTTATGGTCGGAAAAGATACCATATATGATTTCAATCTTAAAGTTTATTGACTTATTTTGTGATATAACATATAGTCTATTCTGGAGATTATTCCACGTCCACTTGAAAAGAATGTGTGTATTCATCCTTTCTGATGGCTGAGTAATATTTCATTGTATATATGGACCATATCTTCTTTATCCATTTGTTTGTTGAAGGGCATCTCGACTCTTTCCACAGTTTGACTATTGTGGACATTGCTGCTATGGGGTAAATACCCAGGAGTGCAATTGCTGGGCCATAGGGTAGCTCTATTTTTAATTTTTTGAGGAACCTCCACACTGGTTTCCAAAGTGGCTGTACCAACTTGCATTCCCACCAACAGTGTAAGAGGATTCCCCTTTCTCCACAACCTCTCCAACATTTGTTGTTTCTTGCCTTGTCAATTTTTGCCATTCTAACTGGAGTAAGGTGGTATCTCAATGTGGTTTTGATTTGAATTTCCCTGATGGCTAATGATGATGAACATTTTTTCATATGTCTGTTAGCCATTTGTATGTCTTCTTCAGAAAAGTGTCTGTTCATGTCTTCTGCCCACTTTTTGACTTTTATTTGTTTTTTGGGTGTTGAGTTTGAGAAGTTCTTTATAGATCTTGGATATCAGCCCTTTGTCTGTAGATTCATTTGCAAGTATATCTTCTCCCATTCCGTGGGTTGCCTTTGTTTTGTTGACTCTTTCCTTTGCTGTGCAGAAGCTTTTTATCTTGATAAAGTCCTAAAAGTTCATTTTCGCTTTTGTTTCCCTTGCCTTTGGAGACGTGTCTTGAAAGAAGTTGCCGTGGCCGATTTCGAAGAGTTTACTGCCTATGTTCTCCTCTAGGATTTTGCATCAACATGGATGGGACTGGAGGAGATTATGCTAAGTGAAATAAGTCAGGCAGAGAAAGTCAATTATCATATGGTTTCACTTATTTGTGGAACATAAGGAATAGCATGGAGGACATTAGGAGAAGGAAGGGAAAAATGAAGCGGTGGGGGGAATCGGAGTGGGAGATGAACCTGAGAGACTATGGACTCCAAGAAACAAACTTAGAGGGAGGGGGTTGGGGGATGGGTTAGCCCAGTGATGGGTATTGAGGAGGGCACGCACTGCATGGAGCACTGGGTGTTATAAGCAAACAATGAATCATGGAAGACTACATCAAAAACTAATGATGTACTGTATGGTGACTAATATAACATAATAATAATAAAAAAAAAAGAAAAGAAAAGAATGTGTATTCTCCTGTTTGGGGTAGTGTTCTGTAAATGTCTATTAGGTCTGATTGGTTTATAGCATCATTCAAGTTCTCTGTGTCCTGCTGTCTCATTGTTCTATCCATTATTGAAAGAACTGTGTTTAAATCTCAGCTCTTATTATAGAAATATTTCTTCCTTCAATTCTGCCAATTTTTGCTTCATATGTTTTGGGGCCCTGTTGTAAGGTGCATACAAGATTATAATTTTTATATCTTTTGTTGAATTGAAACTTTTATTAGTATATAATGTCATTTTTCATCTCTTTTAACAATTTTTGACTTAAAATCTATTTTTTGATAATAATAAATTTGCTCAGGTATCTTTTGGTTACAGTGTTTAAGGAATATCCTTTTCCATCCATTTAAATCTAACCTCTTGTGTCTCCGTATCTTATGAGTCTCTTGTAAATAGTACAGATTAATCATGTTTTTTATTTACTCTGCTAATCTCTGCCTTTTAATTGGAGAGTTCAGTCTATTTACTTTTTAAGGAATTACTGATTAAGGTAGGACTTATTACTGCCAGTTTGCTATTTGTTTTCTCAATTTCTCCATTAATGCCTTTTTTGGGTAACTACTTAATTTTTTGTAATGTATCATTTAATTCCCTTCTTCTTTCCTTTTCTGTATATTTTTAGTTGATTTCTTAGTGGATTCCTGGGGGATTACAGTTAATATCTTACTATAAAAATGTATTTTGAATATTAACAACCTAACTTTAATAGTGTACAAACATTCTGTTCCTATACATCTCTAACCTTCCCTTTTATATTGTTATTATCACATATTACATTTTTATACATAATGTGCCAATTAACATAAATTTATAATTATTCTTTCATAGTTTGTCTTATAACTCATATAAGAAAAAAGTTAATAAAAAAGTTACCAAAAAAGTGCAATGCTACTGGTTTATTAGAATTATCACATGACCCAGAAATATTATTATACACACACACACAAAAAAAACAGGAATTAAACAGATCCTTGCAGTGAACATTCTAGCAGCATTATTCACAATAGCTAAAAGATGGTAACAATATCCAGATGAATGGATAAACATAATGTAGTATATACATATGATGGGATATTATTTAACCATAAAAATGAGTGAAATTTTGATGTATTCTACAACATGGTTGAACCTTGAAAACATTATACAAAGTAAAATAAGCTGATGCAAAAGAACAAATATTTTATGATTTCATTTATAGGAAAAATGTGGAAGAATCCAATCCATAGATATAGATTGGAAGTTACCAGGGGTTGGTGGCAGGAAGAAATTTGTAGTAAAAAAGAAAAACTAATTCTTAATTTAGCTTTTGGAGTTTTTTATTGCAGGAGAATCGTGCTGATACAAACTAGTCCTTCAAAACCAAAAAAGGAAGAGTTGGTTAATGAAGATTTAGGAATTTAAGAGAGAATATTTAATTATCCCAGTCCTTCTTTTTTTCTCCCCTCTTAAATCCAAGTGGTCTTGGGTGGGTAGAAGGAGGGGGCGGGGGGGGGGAATCCATTAAACTTTTAAACTTAAGACCTATATGAATATAAAATAGAATGGCTTGCAATAAGATGATTAGTCCTTTTACGTGCAAGCTTCTTGAAGACAGAGAGCTTATGTATTCACCATCATATCTCCAGAGACGTATATCATCTTGGAACTTTTACTGACCCTTAAAAGATATTAATTCGATGGGTATGTGGATGAATGTCATTCATGAATGTTCATAACTTGGTTTCAACTTTTTAAAAATAAAGTGTTACTGGAACATAGCCATGCTTATTCATATACACATCGTCTGAGACTGCTCTCACTCTACGATGACAGTGTGACTAATTGCAGCAGAAACTATATAGCCTGCAAACCTTAAAATTTTTACTAACTGGTTCATTGTAGAAAAAAATTGCGGACTCTTGGCCTACCATATCTGTTCCATCATGTCTTTCTTCACTTTTCTTACCCTACATGATTTTGTCACAGATTCATTTCTTTCAAAAGTCTACCTATATTCCTCAAGCCATATTCGAATTAGTTCCATATTTTCCTAATCGGAATTAACTTTTCCTTCTTTAGCTTTGGTTGTTATCACACTTTGACTTTTTATTTTACTCTTACTCCAGTCTCTTACTATTTATATTTTTCCTCCCTATTGCAAATATCTTAAGGTAGACATAAAGTTGCATTTAGGGGAGAGCCCATACCACTTAATAATTTGCCGATTGCAGACACTCAATTCTGATACTTAAATAAATGAACGTGTTATGCTAGAAATTATCTGAGCATTTCTTTGGTATTTTATAAGTCTTGGGTAATAAATGGATTTTGCCAAAATAATACTTAAATAACACTTTATATGTAATAGACAATTATAAGAAAAATTTATATTAAAATAAGTATTACTGGGTGCCTGGGTGGCTGGGTCGTTAAGTGTCTGCCTTCGGCTCAGGTCATGATCGCAGGGTCCTGGGATCGAGTCCCGCGTCGGGCTCCCTGCTTAGTGGGGAGCCTGCTTCTCCCTCTCCCACTCCCCCTGCTTGTGTTCCCTCTCTCGCTGTCTCTCTCCCTCTGTTGAAAAATAAATAAAAATCTTTAAAAAAAAAAAGTATTATTGAATAATTTTTTGAAAAAGAGCATACACATTTTTGTATCTTCATATAATGTATTTGATATATTTCATTTACTTTTTCTTATGGATGAAAACTACAACTTTCTCTGTAGAAGTTTTACTTTTTCCCTTAAGACAGAATGAGTACTTTAAAAGACTATCTAAATTTATATGCTGGCAGCTATATTTTATTGTTTTTAGGTTGCAGTTTTGAGAACTGCTTCCTTTTTAGATGTGTTCCTTTAGATACTAACACTAATTTTTTATCACTAAAATGTGGATAGTCACAGGGATTTCAGAGCTGCATTTTTTTCTCTCAACCAGATGTTCATTCTAAAATCATCCACTAACACTGAATAAATGCATTGCTTTTTCCTTTCTGTGTTTATACATATTAATGCAGTGGAGATTTTGAATTGGACATCCAACCCATTAAATAAAAATATGTGTATGGAACTGAAGTAATAAGGTTTTTAAATTAAAATGATGTAAGTTACTATGAAGCATTTGCTTTACTTTTTCATGTGAAAAGGAAAATTGTATAAAAATCTCAAAGTATGAATGTTGCTATTGTGTAAGTGACAGGAATTATTTCCCCAAATTACACACCCTGTGTAGATTTTTTCTGTTTTCTTCTGAATTAATTTTGTTTCTTTATATTTCTTACTATGATAATTAAGAGAGAGTAACACCTTCTGTGTTGACAGAAAAAGTTATTTATTCTTTTCACTTAGATTTGCAGGGGTTTTTTTGACTCAAAATTTTTAGATTGCCTAAAAATATAATCCATATGCTCTTTCAGTTTAGTAGCATTAGAAAACCTCATATTTGAAGTGGCTACAAGTATGTGACTAAAATTAGGTTCAAATATTCACTGTATCTTTGGTAAAACATTTATAAATACAGTAGTTCTTTTTAATTCTGTATAAAAATAAAAATTCCAAATATGCTTTTATGGTATATATATTACTTTGGGCTGATGGAATATTCCTTTGGTACTGATATCTGTTGTTGAGACTAATAAAGTTCTCTGTGCTTTTAGTGTCAAAATTGCAGATCTTAAATGTTGAATTAAAATAGCGTTATCTTTCAGACTTTGAAAAATGGAATCCCTAAAAATCATATGTGTGTCCTTAAAGCTCCATAAATCATTCTTTTTCAATAAATAATTCAGTTGTAATTTTTTTCACTTACAAAAGAGAATAACCCCAAACCATTAATAGGGTAATTACTTTTTTTAAAATGAACTGAGTCCAGAAGGTCTACAAAGCAATCTTTTTTTCCGGTGAAATTTCTAGGTATGCTTAATTAATATTAACTGAATAAATACTTTAAACATCATGTGTTACTTCAGTAGTGGAATTATACTCTTGAAAAGGCAGATTTATGCAGCCAGAGAGTAGCAGGTAGTGGAGATAGCTACTGTTAAGCTCTAAATTAGTGCCTTTTTAAATAAAAGAGCAAATAAAAGACATCAGGTATTCAAACCCGAAGTGCGAAAATTGACCACCAAAAATTGTAAGTGAAATATTTATTTTTCCCAGTTCAATATTGGCAACTCAATGACCTCTTCCTCTTCCTGTTGAAGATAACCATTCATTCATCAATGCCCTTTAGTACTTGATTGTTTACCTTATCCTTTGTTCTCTCTGATTTCACATCTATCAACTCAATAAAATTACTGAATTCTAATCAAGTGTCTAGTCTCATTACTTAAGAGGAAATCACCTCATTACTTAAGGTGAATCATGTAGAGCCTTGAGTTTAATGGTGGTAGTTGGAATGAAGAAAATCATATTAGGACTGCATAGGAATAGTAACTTATTAATAAATAGGTCAGTTTGTAATCCATGCACTCTGTCTAAAGAGTATGGTAAGCCAGTCAATATTCAGGGAGTTCTTTCGGGTGGAAGGGACCAGGATTTTGGTAATGGGTTAACTGTAATACCATGGCCCTGGCCAGGAAGTAAATTTGCAGTATTTCAGTAAGAAGCTTGAGGATCCATAGAGTAGAAGCCAGCCTCCATTGAAATGATACAAAAGGAATAAATCAGAGTGGAATGTCTCCAGGTCACTGATTTGGTGTTCAATATAGTGCTTAAGCCAAGCTCCAGGGAAATTAACATGCTAGAAATGGGGAAATTAGGCCAAGTGACAGTTAATAGACAAACTCAACATGTGAATTATAGGCAGGCTTGGTTAGAACATAGGTGGCAGGGCGCCTGGGTGGCTCAGTTGGTTGGGCGACTGCCTTCGGCTCGGGTCATGATCCTGGAGTCCCGGGATCGAGTCCCGCATCGGGCTCCCTGCTCGGCGGGGAGCCTGCTTCTCCCTCTGACCCTCCCCTCTCTCATGTGCTCTCTGTCTCTCTCATTCTCTCTGTCTCAAATAAATAAATAAAATCTAAAAAAAAAAAAAAAAAAGAACATAGGTGGCAAGTACTTGCCTCTGACAAACAATATAACAGATTTAAAAATTAATGCAAATATAAATCCTAATATACTTTTTAGAAAGGACTGAGTTGTTTGATCTTTGTATCTAATATGATAGTCACTAGTCACATGTAGCTATTTATATTAAGTATAAATTAACATTAAAATCGAGTTATTCAGCTATATTAAACATTCTCATGTTCTCAATAACTTCTTATGACTTTGGGTACTGTATTTTTTGGTATGGAATAAACATTTTCATCACTAAAAGTTTTTTTTTATTTAAAAATTTTTTTTGAAGATTTTATTTATTTGAGAGAGAGAGTGAGCAAGAGAGAAAGCACAGGAGCAGGGGTGGAGGGAGAGGGAGAAGCTCGAGCAGGAAGCCTGACATCGGGCTTGAATACAGGACCCTGGGATCATGACCTGAGCCAAAGACAGACTCTTAGCCGACTGAGCCACCCAGGCACCCCTCATTACTAAAAGTTTTATTGGTACTATTTTAGGAGAAATACTTTAGGGACACAATTTTAGATAGTCTGGGGCTGTCAGAGGTAATTTTCATGACTAAAAAATAACTTATGCTAATGAATAATAAAACCTATTAAGGGCCAAAATGACAAATACAAATGAAGCAATGCAAGAAAATTATAAGAAAACTACAAATGTGGTTGTTCATATTTCCAGGAAAAGCTGCTAGAGTATAAGCATTTTTTTCTCACAACCCACCAAAAATAACAAAATATAAAAAAGAAGCAACTGCTATGTTGAAACTGTACATTTAAAAATAATCTTGAAATTAGAACCAAGTGAGAGAATGCTGAGAGTTGATATATCAGAAATCAAATAGACTGCAGTACTGTTTAGAACATAACCCAGCACAAGTTTTAGTCCAAAGGGGAGCTGTTTTTCTTCCTGCCAAGACTTTCCATCTGAATTTTGCTGAATACAGTGGTGGTAGAATGGGAGACTGGAGTGGGGTTGGAGGAGGGGGTCTGTTCTACAAAGGATGGAGGGAAGGGAGGAGAGAGACAGAGAGATTGAGAGAGAATGAATGAATGATGGTTTGAAACCTCCTTGAGACCTTCCTGGGTGTAATGTGAAACTGGCTCCCATATATGGAAGTTGGGGAAAGACCAAAGAAACAGGCAGGTCATTCCATATTGGTAGGGGGCAGGCTTAATAAGCCATGGAAAGTATTGCAAGGCTTGTATTGGGCCAGCTGTAAGACTAGTAGAGGTATATACCCATCTGACAAACCTTAAAAGTTTATATAGAGGTCTTAACTACGTTTAATCATGGGTATCATCCAGATGGTCTTAACACCACATCTCTTTCTCAAAGCTATGTCCTTGAGGCAGTTTCTGCGAGTGGGGAAGAAGATAAATGGAATTCACACTCCAAGGACAGGTGAGGAGCCTCTCATTGCCAGGGTCCAGCTCACACATCAGCTGTTAGTTATATTTTCTCAATGACCTCCCCCAGGTGAGAGAGCGAGCGAGAGAGAGATTGAGATCTTCATAACATTAATAATACTTAGATACAAAAGCTCTGCTGAAGGAAGGGCTCTATAATCTACACAGTATAGAATTTGCCCTCAAGACAAAGCAGAAGTAAACTTAAATAATTTAATTGTAACAAAGCCTTAATCCAGTAGAACTCCCATATAAATGAAAATGGTTAGCATCTCTTACTATTTGATGAACAAAGGAAAGAGCACCAGTTGGTTTTCTTTAGTGGCATTATGGGGTATTGCAAGAGAGAAATGAGCCAAAGAATGAAATGTTCAGTTTGCAAGCAGAATTTAATGGGTTAGAATATTAAATTGTTTCTTGTTTTCCGTTACTCCAGAAGGCAAAAGATTCTCACAATAAAAAATATAAAAATAAAATCCAGGTTTTAATTGAAATATCCATTATTAGGAACTCTTAAACATTTAGTAGACTCTCAGCTAAATAAAGAGTTTCTAAAAATTTTAAGGGCATGGTCCCACAGTAAACTTACATGTGGCCCAAAGTAAAAGGAAGCCTATGTCAGAAAAAATTGTGAATATGGCTTTTGAGGTCAGGAATGAATCCCCGTTCACATTCATAGAAAAAAATACCAAGGAGTTACATTAACGTGGACTAAAAAACAGAGTCCAAAATGAGCCTTTTGGGTCACAGGTAGAAGTTTCTAATCAGGCAGTGGGAACTATTTGGCATCTTACCCCCAAATACTATGTTTGTAGTAGTTTTACCCACTCTAAAGCAATATGGAAAATAAGCCTTCCAGAGAAGGTCAGGATATCTCCAGTCAGAAAACAGAATCAAAGTCTGGCCACTTTTATGGTAAAGGAATTTTGTTACAGAAGTCATAGCCAAGAGCCCAGATGGGGTAGCAAGAAGCTGAAGAGTTGAATTGATTAGGAAATCACTCCAGGGAGCGGAACCAGACTCTTACCAGGGAACATTCCTTGCTACAAAAGTACTGAAACTGAGGAGAGGTGCTTGGCCAAATTTCCAAGTAATTATATACCTGTCACTGCTATGTAGTTCCAGTTTTCCATTTTCTAAAAAGTGGAAATTAACTTATCCCTATATAACAGTCATATGTTGGTTATGTGTGGGGTGGGGTACAGATGACTTACCTTTTTAACTTGCAAGTCTCTGCTTGATTACTTTCACCCAAGGGGTTCCACCCATGGAACTACATGAGGTGTGCCATTCACAGCTGGATATGGTTTAGATGATTAGATCCTAAACTTCAAAATTAAGCCTGGTATTGTAATAGGATGAGACTTTTTGATAGTCTTGGGAAGGGATGAGTGTATTTTACATGTAGGAGGAATATAAATAGTGGCAGGCAGAGATGGGCTCTCAGTAGATTAAGAATGGTCTAGGGTTCTATGCCTTTCCTCCCTTTAAGAGGTGGAATTGAAGTCCACTCCCACATTGTCAGTGGCATGTAATTTACTTTGATCAAAGGGACGCTAGAAAATGTAATACAAGGAGATACTTGACAAACACTTGCATATAGGGCTAGCCATGTGAAGAAGATTGGCTGGGCACACTGAATGATGAAAGGCCACTAGTAGACACCCCAGCTTCTCAGCCATCCCCATTAAGGCTCCAGAAATGAGAGTGAGGTCAAATTACATTCCCCAGTCCCACTGAAGCTTCCAGATAACTGAGACTGCATGAATATACCCAAGTGACACCATGAGCCCAAAATTACTGTCTGTAAATTTTGAGAATGTTGTTTCAAGCCACTAAGTTTTGGGGTGGGTTGTTATGTAGTAAAAAATAGCAGAAAGAGTTGCTAATTCTTATTTTATAAACAAATCATCTTTTATAACTGTCACATTTGTTGGTGTGGAATTACAAATAGTAAATATTCCTTATTTTTAGGCCCTTTGTTGTGATTATATTCCTTTCCAACTTACTAAAATTAGGAACATATATTTTATCTTTTAAAAAATTATTATATTTTTAACTTATTATTGTGTCATAACTTCTGTTATTCTATTTTATAATACATTATTTTTTTTAGTATTTTATTCTGTTCTTGTTTTTGATAGTCTTTTTCAATTGTGTGCTTATTTTTTAAATTCTTTTTTATACTGAAAGTTTTAAAATCCACATATACTTCTCTGTAATTATTTTAGCCACTTACTATAGGTTATTTTTTTTCTCCTAATGATATAATTATTAGTTTTTCTTTGGTCCTAGAATTACATAGGAAACTCTTAAATATTTGAATATCTTTTGTTTGTACATTTCTATTTCTCTCTTCTAGGCCCAACCCAGCTGCTTTCTTATTTATTTATGTTCTCAAATTTAACATATCTAAAACTGAACTCTTGATTTTAAAACTTTCAAGTCAGGGAGTGGAAATTATCTACCAGTTTTCCCCAAAGTCCTGTGCTTACGATAGCTTTACCCATCTGGGTAAAGCCCAGATGTCCATCAACAGATGAATGGATAAAGAGATGTGATATATATATGTGTATAGATGTATATATATTGTGTGTGACACACACACACACACACACAATGGAATATTACTCAGCCATCAAAAATTGAAATCTTGCCATTTGCAATGATGTGGATGGAACTAAAGAGTATCATGCTAAGTGAAATAAGTCAGAGAAAGACAAATATATGATTTCACTCATATGTGGAATTTAAGAAACAAAACAGATGAACATAGGGGAATGGAAAGGAAAATAAAATAAAATGAAGATTGAGAGGGAGGCAAACCATAAGAGATGCTGAACTTTAGGAAACAAACTGAGGGTTGCTGGAGGGGAAATAGGTGGGGGGGAAGAGATAATTGGGTGATGGGCATTAAGGAGGGCATTTGATATAATGAGCACTGGGTGTTATATGCAACTGATGAATCACTAAATTTTACCTCTGAAACTGAAAAAAAAAATAGCTTTACCCATCTGAAACTGAGTATGGAATTAAAATTTTCCAAAGAAATCTTAGTGTTCTTCAGTCATGAAACAAAATGAAAATCATGGTTGATTAAAGTAGACTTTTAAGTAGAAGATGAACATTCTTATTCATTCATTGGACCAATATAGTCTCCCTATTCTGCACTAGGTATGGTGTTAGTTATAAATGACAAGATTTGGTTCAAGGATCCTGCCATCAATGGATCATACAACAACAATGATGGTGATACCGTGTAGCAAAAGCTGTAAGAGAGGCTTATAAGCAGTTCTATTAAAGGAAAAAGCAGGGACATCTAACCAGGGTGTGAGATAGCAGTATCAGGAAACACAAATCTTATTTTGACTTAATAAATATGCATTTTACCCTCCTTTAGGCATAAAATAAATTATTCATCGCAGTTTTCTTAAACAATAAACCATAGCTTAGTGGTTAAAAACACAACTATATAAGCAAACTGCTTTGGTTTAAATCTCAACTTCACCAATTAACTAGCTTTGTGAGCATGGACAGATTAATTACTTCTTTATGCTTCAGCTTCTATATCCATAAAATGGTGATAATAATAGAAACTTATAGGGTTGTTAGGATAGAACCTGAAAAATAGTTCAAGTGATCACTGTTGTTGTTAAATAGGTGACTCAAATATTAGGATCAAGGAAAAGAATAAAAAAGTGGAAGGAGTAAAGCTCAAATTTAAAATTAATGAATTCAGAATTCCTATAAATGGCCTTCTGTTATAGTATACTTCTCATCTCCTCATAACTAGCCTTATATGTTTGGGATCATGTCTAGATATATATGTATAATACATTCATGTAAAAAGAGACAAGGAAGGACCTGACATCAATATATCACTTTCTTAAAATTCTAGAGGGAATTCAATAGATGTATATACTCCATTATTTAACCATGAATTTTCTTTTAGTTAGGTGATGTTATTTTAGAATTTCTCTTTACTTTTCTACCAATGACATAAATGAATTTTAGTTAATCATACAAGATGATTTATAATATACTGATCTTGATATGGCTTACGTCAATTTCTAAAATGATTTCACTTTAAGTTATGTATTTTTTGGCAATCTAGGGCAGCAGATTAACACTTCCCTGACACAAATTTTCTGAAATTGTTCTAAACTGACATGTCCTCTTTTGTCCAGTTGTCTGATTATATAGCATATGATTCTGTAACTGGTGATCTCGGCTAATTAGTGCATTGTACTGAGTCAAGGCTGATTTCCCACATGGGAGCTCTTGGCTCTGCTCTGATTCACATCCAGAGGCAGCAATCTGCCCCACTAGGAGTCTGACAAATAGTATATTATGGTCAAAAGAGGGCCCTGAAAAGGTAGTATGAGTGCATTAGTACAAATCTGTCACTGTTACCAAGGGGGGAAATTACCACCCATGACTGCTATTGGTGTATTGGCACTATCATCTTTATTTACGAAGGGCAGCACATTGGGTTCACATACAGCAATTAAGCTTTTTTGCGACCTCTGGTTCTTGCTCTGGTTTCAGAAATGTTTGGTTTTATTTGAAATCACTGAGTCAAGAGCATTACAAACTTTATGCCCTCACTATTCTAAAAAACGAGAGAGAATATTAATCTAAACAGCCCTCTATTCAATTCTCAACCTGGAAGGAATGGCAGATATTGCATCTACACTGGAGAAAAGTATCCCCTTTAATACTTTTTTACTGAATACCAGATCTTGTGAAGACTATTAAGTCAACTAAGCCTGACTTCCAACTGACACAGACCTTTGAAATATTCCTCCTAGGGAAGAGATATGCAACTACCCTGTGTCAGGATATTTGGAAATCTCCACATTCTTTCCAGATCATTGTTTTATGCACACACACACACACACACGCACACACACACACACACTACATAGAATAAATGTGCTTGTTATGGGAAATAGATATGGTAGAAACTGTCTTCAGTTAGCTGTATGGTGACTATGGAACTAAGAAAACCTCTTTGTATTTGTAAACCTTTTTTTTTAATCTAAAAATTAGAGTCCTATATTAAACAATTTACAGAAATAATCGATAGCAGTTTAAGCTTCACCAATACAGCTTTTTTAAAAAAAGGAAGTTATAAAATTTTATTAAAATTCATTTTTTCATACACAGTTAGCAATGGCATGTTTTAATTTAATGGCTCTCAATATTAATGCCCCAGATGAAGGGTAGTAACTTCACTGAACAAGCAGAGAGGCTGTGACTGTATCTCTATCATAAGTTGGTTAAAAAGTGGCAATAGCATCATTATTTAGAACTATTTTGTATAGTATTCTTTAGAAATGGATACTACTCATGCTTTGAGATAAGTTCTTCAGGGACCTATTAGAAATATTTTCGGTGCAAAAACAAAACAAAGCAGAAAACAACCCTTATGTTTGATGCTATCAACAAGTGGATCATCCATATGTTGATCCTCAAGGATTAAGTACGATCGCAGAATATTCACCTAAAGTCCCTGCTTTACACTGCGGCCAAGGATATAAGTATTCAGCTAAGTTAGATTATCACCAAAAATACAGTGAATCTGGTATTGAATAATTGCCTTCATCAATCATGACCAGCAAATTGCCAAATGTGACCCAGCTAGTTACTGTTTAACTCTCTGAGACTTACTTGCTGCATCTGTAAAGTGTTTTGTGTACGTATGTATTCTGTTTTGACAAGCCTGTATAAAATGGCTAAAAGTGTGAGCTGTGGAGTCAGATATCTGAGTTCAAAACCCAGACTTGCTGTCATTTAGGTTGGACCTTGGGTAAGCATTAATATTTCTATACCTCAGGTTGTTCATTTGTAAAGTGTAGGTAATAATGTACTTATTATTTAAGATTGTTGTATACATACATATGCACACATATGTTGACACACATATAGTGATTAGAACTGTACCTGGCACATAAAAAACTCTATGAACGTATTAACTATTATTATTCTGTAAGTAATAATGCAGATGCTTCTAAATTAGAAATCCATGTGTTTCAACATAAAGATCAAACTCTTGAGAACTAAAATCCCCTATTGCTTACTTTTGTTTTCACCGAATATGACACAATGCCTGACACAGTCATCAATCAATAATATTTGTGAATCAATTAAATATTATACTCCCACTTCTACTGTTGCTATGAATATGTAGAATTGGAATTCCCTCATTTTATTATGGTATATGCTAATATTAAATAATGTTAAATAGCAGTCAGCATTTGTGGAGAGCCAGCTCTGGGGCTGGTATTGCTCTATATTAATCATATTCCTGTTTTATATTCATCATCTCCAACATACCCTATAACTCTACAAGATAAGAGATATTAACTCTGTTTACAGATAAAGAAACTGATATTTAACCACTGGGACTAATATTCTCTCTCTTTTTTGGAGTAGTGAAGACATAAAATTTATATATGCCATTGCATACATCATTATGCCATTGCATACATCATTATTCTTTATCAGACCTTAAATATGGGCATGAAAGAAAATAGTATGTTATTTTATTATGAATAATTATGTTTAGGAAAATAAATGTCTTGGAAAATAGCATCAATAACAGATCAAAAAATAATCAGATTTCTTAGTTAATAAAATAAATAATCAAGTGAAGAAGTATTCACAGTGACTGAACATGGCTTCCATTTCTTCCACCACCAATTACCAACTATTAGCCTCTTCAGAGAAAAAGAGCTGCTGAGACCTTTTTTTTTTTTTTTACAGCTGGAAACCACTAAGAATTTGGATTATCTTTTCTAGGTTACATTATTTTCTCATAACTAGTGTTGGAAACCCAAGGGATAGGAACTGAAGAACTCTACAGGTGTCTATTGAAACTAAGAAAGTTAGCATTGATCCTATATGTCTGATCTTTCTGGCTACTCAAATCCCAAGAAGAGATTCAGGAGGCTGGAGGGGAGATGAATGGGTGGGCCGGTTTATCTCTTCCCCTGAACTTGAGAGTGATGGGAAGGTACAAGTCATGGTGGCTTCATTCCTCTACTGTGTTGCCTCCTGAATTGCAACAGTGGGGCCTGCTTCACCATCTATTCTTAGTAGGACTCCAAGTTAATAGAGCTTATTAACATCCAGTGAGACAACACTGTTCTAATACAGAATTTCTCCATATGCTGCAGGCCTAGAGACATTAGAGCTGTACAACTAGGGCTTTCAGTAAATCATAGAAAGTTTCGATGGGGTAGATTTGGCCACAGCCTACCACATAGCACGAAAAGCTCTTGATAATGTTCCTTTTCTCATTCTGACCTCTGATACTGCAACACAAGTCCCTTTATTCCGGCTATTCTAAACTACTTGTATTTCCCCAAATACCATAATCTAACGTGCATCTATAACTTTGCACAAGAGATTCCTCTGTATTGTATCCCATTCCAGCTTCAGTCTTTGTCTCTTATCTTCCTCTAATATTGAGGCCAAAATTCATCTTCTCCCAGCTCTCCTGATCCCAAAGATATTTCAGCATCCGATGTATATCTGCATTATGAACCCAATTGTTGATTTATTTAAACTTTAGCCCAGAATATTTTGAGCCCTTAAGTTTAGTTTTAGATCTATCACTCCAGGCTTATTTTAGTGTAAAGCACATAATTGTTCCCCAATAATAAAGTGTGGAGCCAGAATATCTGTTATAAAATCCCAGTTTTGACAGATACTAGCTGTGTAGCTTTAGCAAGTCCCTGAGCATTCTTAGCCTCAGTTTCCATGTGTGTAAATTTATGATAATAATGAGTTCAAACATATAAAGAACTTAGAATGGTGTCTGGCATATTGTACACAGTATATAAAAGTTTACTATTATAACTATTATAAAATAGCTATTCCTTTTTTTTTTGTGGCATGAATGAAAAATAAACCTTTATTGTATTAAGCCATTGATATTTGGGGTTAATCTGCCATCACAGCCTATCTTTGCATATCTTCTCTTTTAATTAACATATAATGTGTTATTTGTTTCAGGGGTACAGGTCTGTGATTCATCAGTCTTACACAATTCACAGTGTTCACCATAGCACATACCCTCCCCAATGTCCATCACCCAGCCACCCTATCCCTCCCACCCCCCTCCATTCCAGCAACCCTCAGTTTGTTTCCTGAGATTGAGTCTCTTATGGTTTGTCTCCCTCTCTGGTTTCATCTTGTTTCATAAAATAGTTATTCCTATTAGGATGACTACCACATATATATGCAGAAGTGTAGAACCACTATAATTGAAAGGAAGAGCTTGGGGCTGGGTAAAATAAAGTATTTCCTTATAAGAAGTCAGTGTATGGTACTTTATGACTACAAACTGTACATAAAACCAAATAAAAATTTTAAGTTAATTTATGACAACCAGATTCATAGTGAACTATTAAATGCAATTTTCAATTGTCAAAAGAATTAGGTTCATCTTCACTAGCATTAATGAAAAAAATACATAGTATGTTAGGCTGAATTGTCCACTAGTGACTTAGCATAACAGTTCTTCTATTTTATTGTGTCATGGCTTTGGTGTAACTGCTATGACACTTTGGATTTAGATCATTTCAAGAACATCCAGAGGGTAGAATGTCACCTAATGAATCATTAATACTGCTGTAGCAGCATAATTTTCCATTATACTTTCTTCCTGAGTGGTAACCTGACTTGACCTTAATGAGTTCTGGGAACTAATAGAATCATAGCTCATCTGGCTGTACATATGATAATAGGGATAGATGTACATAGGCCATTCTTTCCATTTTATCAGCAAAGGGATGGATCCATTTGGTGATAGCCATTAAGATGAGTAGATACATGCTATATCCAATCACTCATAAGGCCCAACTCAACTTCCTTCCTCAATTGCCTCTGTGTCAAATAGGTGGTTCCTTCACAACAGAAAACTCAAGGTAGCTTTTAATGTAACCCAGTATAAAGAGACTCTTAAAAATATGCTACGAGGAGGCAAAATATAAGTTAAGTACTTTCTAAGAAATATTTTTTAAAAATCACAGGCTATTTTAGGTGAAGTTCCTCAGGAAACAGACCCTAAGATGTGCTTATAGGAAGTTTCTTGGAGTGTGTTATCTGCAACAAAAACTGTAAGAAAACAGAGGCACCATGATGGGTAGGAAAAGAAGCACAAGTAATGCATTTGTATGAAGGCCTTCGCTGCTCTAAAGACACTATAATTGTACTGGGTGTTCTTAAGCTGGCATGGCCTTTCAAAGACATCCCCAACTAAAGGAAGGCAACCGGGTTTCATACCCTTTTATAACTGGTCATTGAGGACAAGGTGCCCATGGAGGGAACATAAAATGGAATTTATTAGAATTGAGCTGTCAGCAGCCAACATTTCAGACATCTGAAGAACTAGAAGATATGGGTGGCACACCACAATATCTATGCATACAAACATCTCCAAAGATCAGCCATAGTAAATACAACGGACGACATCTGAGTTCATCTGTGATGTGTTACTGTTCTAAGTCAAACCAAAAGAAGCATATTGGGGACAAAGGGAGGAAAGGAGGAGGGAAGAGAGCCAAAGAACAGACATTTGTAATACAAAGTTCCTATTTAATTACAGAAAGAATGTGAGAGGATGAAAAATGTCCAAATTTTATTTAAGTAATCGAGTATTTGCTTTAGCTTTGGAGATTGTCTACCAGGACTCTCTAAAACAATATTGTGTTCTTGAAAGTAGTAAAAATTATAAGTGGTTGCAAATTTTTTATAGTCCTGTGAAGAACGTTCAAATATTCTTTTGAATAGAAAAAAATCCATTCACAGAAAATACCATAGTGATTCTTTCAGCTAAAAGTTAAGAATGAGTGGTTATGATAATTTGCAAATGTAACTTTTTATAAAAACATCAATATTATTACTATAATTCACTTTCTTTTTTAAATTTATTTATTTGATGGAGAGAGAGAGAGAGAGCATAAGCAGGGGGGAGCGGCAGACAGAGGGAGAAGCAGGCTCCCCACTGAGCAGGGAGCCTGATGCAGGGCTTGATCCCAGGACTTTGGGATCATCATCTGAGCTGAAGGCAGATGCTTAACCAACTGCCACCCAGGCGCCCCTATAATTCACTTTCTTAATTTGATAGAATACCCATTTCATTTGTTGTATAATATTAGAAAGTATTGGTAAAGCTAGAATTGTTATTTTGTCAATTATATTTTTTCAATTAGGAATCTGGCCCCTTGAAGGCAATTTTAATAAGGATACCACTATGAAAAAGTTAAGCAAGCTAATTGAGCGTATCAAATAAAGTTTATAAAGAAGGAAAGAAATAGCAAAATAAAATGTACCTATTGATTATACAGCCAAGCTTTCCAAAACCTAGTTTTATGTCATACTGACTAAATTATATCTGACTATTCAATTAGGCTGAAAATGCAAAGAATAAGAGAAGGAAATCACTGCCTTTTTTCTGGGGCTGGTTGAAAGGGGTCAGAGGGAGGCAGTTTTACCTGATGGAATGAAAAACAAAATAACTTGTAGTAAGAATTTAGGATGAAAAGAATAGCTCTACTTCAGCCTAAAACAGAAAAAGAGCTTGCAAATCCGTGTCCTTCATATATATAGTCTTAGTTATCTTTCTTTCTTTCTTTCTTTCTTTCTTTCTTTCTTTCTTTCTTTCTT